>NW_018218444.1:175795-234051 GCF_001263595.1 Phalaenopsis equestris | reverse complement strand
GAACGAGGGAACCGTAGGATCCTAACCGGTATCGCTCTAATTAACTTTAATATGCCCTCATAAAATTTAAAGAACTTCAACCATAGGGCCACCTAATTTGACATTATAACTTAACACACTAGATAACTCAAGCTTGTCGTGGTAAGGAGCTTGAAGCTAGCATGGTGGGCAGCATGGCCATCTTTGTCATAGCTCGTTAGTATGTCGCTCCAGCTTTCTTCAATCCAAACGACATCACTGTGTAGCAGAAAATCCCGATAGGTGTTTTGAATGTTGTAAGTGCTACATCTCTAGAGCCATCTTGATTTGGTTGTACCCTGATGATCCATCCATGAAGGCAAAAATCTCATGTGTTGAAGCGATATCCACCATCATTTCTGGTATTGGCAATGGAAATTCATCTTTTGGACATGCTTTGTTTAAATCCCAGAAGTCGACACATACTCGAATTTCTCCATTTTTCTTCTTAACTAGCACAACGTTAGCTAACAATGTGGTGTATTGCTCCTCTCTCATAAATTTAGTGTTTATTAACTTCTTCACCTCAGCAATGACTTGCAGCTCTATTTCGAGGCACATTCTTATTGGAGTTTATTTTACAGGGGTCATATCTTTGTCCACCCCAAGTTTATGAACTGCAACTTCTGCTGACAGTCCTGAAATTTTATCATAACTCCATGAGAAGAAATCTTTGAATTATGTTAACAGTCTGATCAACTCTAAAGATTCTTCATTGTTGAGAACTTATAAATGTAGGTCGGGGTTACTCTTCTGTCTTGAGATTAATTTCCTTCAATTCATTAACCAATTCATCGATAGTTGCTATGATTTTTTCCTCAAATTCTGGCGGGGCATCTTCTATTAGCTGATCATTAGAGTCATCCTCAACATCGAGGAAATCCTCTTCTGATTTATTAGTGACAACCATGCAAAATTCCGAGTCATCAATTGGTCTGACAGTACCAAATCTGAGACCTTCTTTCGAATTGGGAGTTTGACTTTTAACACCCCATAAATTTTCAAGAAGTTGTAATTTATCTTTTGACATTTGTTTTGGCAAATGTCTCTATTGAATTAACTTTTGTATACAAGATAAAAAGTAACCAAAAGGTAATTTCATTAAATTAATTAGGATCCTCATCCAAATTTACATGATTTTCAAGATTAGTAGAAGTAGAAGCAAGATAAAATTTGATCGGCTTTGAATCAGCACTATGGACATCCTTGACCACTAAACTCTCGGCCTTTTGGGGGTAAATTGGAGCAAGGGTCATGGAATTTACATAGTGGTTTATCCGATCATACATTGTCTCATATTCACTTTTCTCCACATCTTCTAAGGATATCTCGTATTGTGGTTTCTTCTATTTTATCATTGTTATTTCATCTTTAGAACTTTCTTCTTCATCAATGTTGATGGTTGGCCTAGTCTATTCAACAATCAAGTTAGTTCTTCCTCGTCCACGTCCCCAGCCTTAACCTTGGGTGCACGAATTAAAAGAACCCCCATCAATTCAATGTGAAGAGAAGATAGTAGATTGTCGCAGCGGAGTTGAGTGGCCTCTTCTTTGAGATTCTTCTGAATCTTCCACTTTATTTGCTACAACTTCACAATAGAAGATAATTTTCTTTAGAGGCGCATAGTAGGCAGCATCTTCATGAATGTCAACTTCATGAACTGAAAATGGCGGTAAATCCCCCTTGACGCAATGTTCTTGTCCTTCCTTGTGGTACTTAATGCACTAGTTTAGAGACGACGGAACCATGTTAGGTTCATGAATCCATGGTCAACCCAATAGGGCATTGAAAGAGGTCTCAGCATAGATAATATGGAATTTAGCGGTTGTTACTAGTTCTCCAACATTCATTAACAATGTAATTGATCCAAGGGTTCTCTCTCCTTTTTGGTTGAATCCTCTTAGCATCATTTTATCGACTGTAAACTCTGAGCTTCAATGTCCAAATAGGCCAATGTCTGTAGGCTCATCAAGTTGAGAGATGCTCCAGGATCTACCAAAACTCTGGGCAACATAAATCTGCCGATAATAACGGTGATATAGAGTTGAAAATTATGGTCGACAGTACCGAGAAACAAGTCTTCATCAGGAAAGGTTACCCCCAGCTGTTCTTTCAATGGGCAAACTTCATCCAAGGATGTGTTGTCCAACTAGGCTAAGCAAATCTTTGGATTAACTAAAGCTGTAACCAGAGACGCTTTCATCTCCTTTGATAGGATTAGAGCATCATAGATGCTTAATTTTTCTAGCAACTTCCTAAGATGAGCTAGCACGTTGTAATACACTTTTTATGATCCTCCGATCTTTACTTGGTTATGTGTTTCTTTTACTGGCGAAGGTGGAGGTAGCTCTTCTCGAGTTACTATTTGCTTTCCTTTATCCATTGGAGCTTACCACGGGGGTAATACTTTTTCGCTCCTTAAGTTAACTTCTGTAATTTCTTCTTCTTGAGATGTCGTAGGCAAATCTTCCGGTGTTTCTTCTTTATCGAAAAGATCTAAGTTGATGGTAAGTGGTGCACCGTAGCACTCAAGGATTGGTTCCTCACTCCTAACGCTATCATAATCGGTATTGTCAATGTCTTTTTTGGTCTTGCTAACAGGTTCATCGGACTTAAGTATGATTTGAGGATCGATTTTGGAATCGAGATCAAAGCTAGATTGGTCATAATCAATTATGTTATCACTAGAAACAGTTACTAGAAACAGATCACTAGAAACAGTTAAAACGTAGTCGAAATCATAATCATTATATTCATAAGACCCCAGAGGGGCAGAAAGACAATCATACAGGGTCAAGGGTTCAAGGATTTTCTTCCCCTAATCCGAGACAACCAATCTAGCAGAGGTAGCCCCTATCCTAATCCCCGTGCTATCAATCTTTGTGGTGGTGTTCTTGTTCTTCTTCTTTAGTGGCAGCGGATTTCCTGGCAAAATCTTCATATTTGGCTTGACAGGCTGAAGACTCTAAATGGAGGCTTGCCTTGATGCATTCTGAATTTGGTCCAGTATACTCTTGAGCTTATTCCAAGTCATGCTCCATCCATTTTCACTAGCATATGGGTCAATCGAAGAGACTGACTCAACCAAAATCATTATTACAGAACTTCTTTCAGGTTCTTTTAAATATTCTTTTGTGATCGTTATATTTCCGTTCCGTCCTTAAGATTTTTCTCGAGCCAATCCTTAAAGACGAAATAATCCTGTATAGTGTGTCCAAGCATCCGTTGATACGGGAAATAATTAGGTTGATCCTTTCTATCAACCTATTCGGGTTTCTTTGGCTCTGGTAATCTAAACTCAGGCTTCTTCGTCAGACTTCTGAATATTTTTTGTACCTTTTCATCTTTGAAGGAATAAACTGTTTTCTTTCATTCCGTCAAGGCCCTTTCTATTTTCTGTTTGGTACAATCCCCCCTGAGCCGGTTGTTGGCTAGACTGGTCATACTGTTGTGTCTATTATTGAGCATATCGCGATAACGACTGGGAATTCTAATGAGAATTTTCTACATGTATCTTCATTAGCTATTTTTTTTATCGACTGTTGTCACTGTTTCAGACTTCTTTTCAATTGCACTGGTCATCCTAGATTTCTCTACTTTCTCTTGGGAATCCATATCTTTGATTTCTTCTTAAAGATTGTTGGCTTTGCTGAATAGCTTCTCGAAGGATTTAGTGGTGAGTCCCTCGAGCTTGAAAGCTACTGGCCCATGAATACTCTTGAGTAATATCTCAACTGCATGATATTCCTGTAATTGAGGTTCACATTTCATGTTATGGTTTCTCCACCTCAAAATGTAGTCCACTAAAGTTCTGTTGGGCTTTTTCTTCTCTACTACGAGATCTCTGATAGACACATGATGCTGCGCTCCAGCAAATCTCATCACGAACTATTGTTCTAGCTTGACAGACGTCTTGACTGATCTGTTGGGTAGTTCGGCATACCAATCAAAAGTGATTCCTGACAGGCAGCTGACAAACAGTCGAAAGAGCAAAGCTACATTTTCTCTCGTGTTGCCACAACTGGCTCGAAAATGCGTTATATGCTGCCTGGAATTTTTGGTCCCGTCAAATATTTTAAAGTTTGGCGACACAAAACTCTTAGGGTACGGCATCGAACTCCTTCGGGTAAGGTCTACCCTTCAAAATCAAATGCACTGCCCTTATATTGGGCTAAGGCCTCCCGAACTTGCTGGACCATTTGTTTAAATTCCTTTTTTGGTATGGTACTTGATGGAGAATCCTTCTTTTGTTCCTCATCTCTATTTGTTGAGGCAACATCCCTCCTTTCATCTGCGATATGTATAATCTCCGATTGATTGACCTCTGGGAGGCTAACTATGGTGGTTGAGATTGTCCCGGAATTGTGGTCATGGCAGTCAAGGCAGCAGCCATCTCTTTCATTCTTTTCTCCATCTGGCTCATTTGGTCATCCCTTAGGAAAACATCCCTATGCAAATCATCTAGGGCGTTCTCTTTGACGAGAGGTTGAGCATCACGCGCAGATGCAGCAGCTCTGGTCTCTATGACATGGATATCCATGAAATCTTCCTCGAGGTAATCATTGAAGTCAAAGTCTTCATCATCATCAATGGAAACTACATGTTCTCAAGCCAACTCGAAAATCTCGACCCTGAGCATTTCAACATTTTCATCATCTATTGATTCTTGTAGCAACTTGAGATCTGGAGGAATTTGCTAGACATCTTCTACTTGCCCATCCATCTCGCTAGCAATTACTACAACAATGTCGGATACTTCAGACCCTTGCTTCATTCCATGATCCTGCCCTTTAGGCTCATTGGACAGTATCGGTACGATATCAATATTCAAAACTTTAGCTTTAGGAGATATTTCTCCCACTACTGTAACCCTTCTATTAGTTGATCAATCAATCACTTTTCCTAAGGGGGTTATAGAAGATGTGTTAGTTAAGGTGGATAAAATTATCTTCCTTGTGGATTTTACTATTTTAGATATGAAGGAAGATAAAGAAATACTAATCATTTGAGAAAGAAATTTTCTGGCTATTGGATGAGCTATGATTGATGTGTAAAAAGGAGACCTAACCATGAGAGTTAATGACTAGGAAGTTACTTTTAATATGCTAAAGTCAATGAAGTATCCCGCAAAAGGAAGAGTATTTAAATGTTATAGAATGGAGATTATCAATGATTTAAGTAATAATCAATTCTGAGAAAGTTATGAAGTTAAAGTAGGGCAACAAGAACTATGGTACGAAAATGAAACTGATTTTCAAGATAAATCTACTGAGATAATCACTCAGGATTCAAATTATGTTTCGAAAAGTTTTGAGATTTTAGACACTACTGAAAATAGTAAACCTCTTATTCCTTCAATTGGAAAACCTCTTGAACTTGAGATGAAGGTACTCCCTATACATTTAAAGTATGTTTTTTTAGGGAACTCATCAATATTACCTGTTATAATACCCTCAGACTTAAGTGAAGTTCAAGAAAATAAAATAATAGAAACTTTGAGAAATTATAAGAAAGCCTTTGGATGTACGTTAGTGAATTTTAATGTTATCAGCCCTTCAATCTATGTGAAAGAATTTTAATGAAAGAGAATCACAAGCTTATGGTGGATCCTTAAAGGAGATTGAACTCTATCATGAAAGATGTTGTAAAGAAAGAAATTTTAAAGTGGTTGGATGCTGAAATCATTTAACCTAATTCTAACAAAGCATGGGTTAGTCAAATTCATTATGTTTTTAAGAAATGGGGAGTGACTATACCTATTAACGAATGGAATGAAATGATTCCAACAAGACAAGTCAATGGGTGGCAAATCTGTATTGATTATAGAAAATTGAATCTTGCCACTAGGAAAGATCGTTTTCCTCTACCTTTTCCAGACCAAATGTTGAATAGGCTAGTTGGGCATCGATACTTTTGCTTTTTGGATGGATATTCAATATACCACAAATACATATAGCTCTTGAGGATCAAGAAAAGATAACATTCACAAGTCCCTATGGAACTATTGCTTTTAGAAGAATGTCTTTTGGTTTATGCAATGCTTCTGCAACTTTCGTCACTTCATCTGTGGCAGGGACTTGGAGGGTGGTCTCACTAGTCTCGAGGTTGCCCCTTCTATGGCTTTGAAGGTTGAATGGCTCCTACTTGACACTGGTCACCACTCGAATGTAGCACATCCTTAACTGTTCTAGATCTCCTCAAATGGTGATGCCCTCTCCCTCTCCCAGGACCTTTACCACCACATGATAGGGGAAGGTTACCTTCTCAAAATTGTTTAGTAATGGACGTCCAAAGATGGCGTTGTACTTGAGCGGGGAGTTAACCATTAGAAAGTCTTTGAACCTCCCAAACTGTCGATCGTTGCCCCCCCAGGAGACTGTTACTGTGATTACACTAAGGGCTTCCTTACTCTATCCCGAGGATCTGAAGAGACGATCGGACGTTGTTGTCATCTGTTGTGCTCCTTGGTGGGGCATGTTGAACATGTCTTTAAAAAGAATGTTCACTGAACTGTTCATGTCGATGAGTATGCTCCTCAACTTGTATCCGTTAAGTAAAGTTGTAATAACAATTGCATTATTGTAAGGGTTACCTTTTGTCGACAGGTCTTCATCGGTTAACGAGATGGGGAGATGAGTGGTTCTTTGTGGAATAAGAGTAACAACACATATGTCTCATGACCAGACCCTTTTTAAGCTTGACTGTCGGGAGACTTCCCTCCCCCTCCTATTATCATGGTTATTATTCTTACGATCTGAATAGTATTGGTTTGGGCTGGTTCGTTGCTTACTTCGCCAGCTGGAGCCTTTCTTTTTCTGTGTAAAATCCTCGACAACCATGAATTCTTTCAATTTCCATGCCTTGATCAAATCCTCAACGAAACTTCTAAGGTATTTGCATTCCTCCGTGTTGTGGTCGTGGTATCTGTGATAAGCTCAAAATTGGTTAGGGATTCGGGTGGAGCCTTCAGTGCTTATCAGTTGAGGCTTCTTGAAGTGATTTTTATCCTGAATGGCCTCCACTAGCTCAACCAATGAGATCCTTGAGGGGGGTCATCTTGAGTTTCTCCGATTGGGTTGTTGATTGCTCGTAATGGTGGGTCGGGCATTGATCAAGGTATGGAGGACATTCTCCATGGTGATCACCTTCTAAACTTTCCTTGTGTGGGACGAGGGACGTCATTCACCGACGAACTATCATCTATCAACCCCCTTTTTTGCGATTAGGCGTTAGCAGCAACCTTCTTGGCTTTCTCTCAATCATGAAGGATTAACTCCTCAGCAATGATATGGTCGCTAGCCATCTCCATAAATTAGGCCATTAAACTTGGCTCACTCAATCTTAGGGCATACTTAAATTATTCACACTTCACTCTCTGTATCAGGGCGATTTCGGCAATTATAGGTTCGAGGTTCTGGATTTCTAACATTTCCCGCTGGAATCTTATTCTATAGGAACAGAGGGTTTCTCCCTCCTGCCTAACTTAGAGGAGAAACTGAAACTTCTTAAGCAAGTATAACCTTTTAAACTCACCAAAAGAGAATATAAATCACGTCAGGAAAGCGTTGAAACAACGGAGAGCCAACTCTCACAACATTGTGAAGAATGAGCGTCATTTGAACACATCAGTGTTCATTAGTTGCCGACAGCCGACATAAAAGTGACCACGTAGTCGACCAGGTCAATCAGACCTTTATATAAATCTAGGTTGGGGGTCTTAAATTTTACGAATGGTTCAACCTTAGAGAGTTGTCAGAAAAATGTGTTCCCGCATGTCAGAGGTTTATGGTTTGCATGGTGTGATGTCTCTCTACCGAGGTTGATTCAGCAATATTCTGGTAGTGGGAGTCGTCGCCTCCGTCTTCCTATGTTTGGGATCATCGATTGTTGTGCACTGGTCCATCCCATCTATTATTGGAAGCAACTATACTGATGACGATTTTAGCTTAGTGTGTTCTAGCCTCCCTTAGCCAGAGCTTCTTAGAAGGCACCTACCTCCACGTCTCATTTTCAATATCAATTATTCTTTCATCATGATTACTTTCTCATTCTATCTACCTCTATAGTTTGGCTTAATGCTTCTAGGACGTTTCGCACTATGCTCCTCTTATTAAAGGCATAATTCCACGCTCACCACACTTTTTTTTAACCCAAAAATCGTTTGAAAATCACATCCAAAAAATAAAGTACGTAAAAAAACATTAAATAATGGATAGTAAATAATAAGTATCTAGAGCCTTTGTTCATAAAATAACCTCTTATTTATAGATATAAGAGATACCTTTGTCATTATTATATTCCCGCCCTTCCCTGTGTAAAAAAATGTAGAACATCATAGTAATTTACGTTATACATAGGCTAATGCATAATTACTAACCAACAGTAACGTGTTCATCATTCGTAATTCTATGCTGGCTCGCTTGGCTATTAAGGGCTGAATTCAAAAAAATGCCCAATAAGAGCATCTACAAAAATTAATTAACAGAAAAAAAGTCTAATGCAATTCCATAAAACCCCGAACTTAAATATTTATTATTTATTTATTTCTTAACCTTCCTTGTACCTTGTCTTATATGATATGTATTCAGTTATATACTTCTTTCCAAAAAATATAATCTCTTCATTTATATTAAAATACGTGAAAATACGCGTGCCATCACTCATGGTATAAAATAGAACCATCGGAAATTCATGCATGCGTCAGTTAGCAAGAAAACACGTGCAAAATAATAGCATCAACTTGAAGTATAAATACGTAACATCAACACTACTGCAATTCATAGATGGGGGCAACGAATATGGATCAGGTCAGGTGGAAGAGTCCAACAAAAATTACAAATGCATTACAGGTCCTCATAGCATGGAGATTCTCGATTGCAGATGCATACGTTAATCGCCAAGTAGACGTCCTAAAAATGCATGATTATTCCTTTTATTCAACGAAGAATCGAAAGAATAGATAAATAAACTGGGTTGGCCAGCTTGTAACGACTGAATTCTGAAAAGATCTCCATTGATTTCCCATACAGATTATCGTACAAAGGCCAGATTAAATTTAAGAAAAAAAATAACTCATAAACAGTATGAAGGCGGGCATCATGGCAATTGCTGTATCAGAAAAGTAACAACATTGTGTAGCACATGTCCATGGCTTATATCTCCTCTTCATCAAACGGATCCCTTTCTGGGTAATCACCAACCTGAAGAGAATAGCAAATCATTTCCAGGGTTCTCATTGTCAGTTGAAGCACAAGAAAAAAAAAAAAACGGTTGAAAATAAGTCGAAGAAATGCCTATACGATGGATGAGAAATTTATTTGCTAGAAAATTATGTTCAGAATGTTCTCTCGTGATCATCACTGTTAGTTAACCATATCCTAGCTAATTGGAGAGAACTCCAATTAATTCACCTAACCAATTCCTTCTCTAACACTTAAGATTTTATGAATGATAGCTTTAAAAAAGAGAGAGAAAGTATGCATGAAAAGTGTACATAGCATATTAATACTTCTATTGAAGAAATTAAGATTTATATTTTGAAATTTGTATAGAAAAGGGAACTATTTAATGACTTCCATTTTCACAAGTTTTCTTCGAAATATCTTGTTCAAGAGATGTAAAGCTTTAGCTCCTAGATGAAATAATAGAAAATTTTACCAAATATTTGACACTAAGTTAATTTTTTTAGCTGAAATCAAATTCGAGTAACGGTATTATCTAGCCAAACTCAACCTTCTTTCAAGCAAACCAATATCAGTATGCGGTAAAAAGAATGATGACCGTGCAATTTAAGAAATTTGCTAGGTCAGAGTTTTTTACTAGAAAATAATTTTTAACAAAGAAAATAATATATTTAATGATAATTATTTTCAGTCATTTGAAATACAGAAAAAATCAAACATATAAAAAATAAAGTAATGATACTCGTGATATTGAGTCATCGGGGCGAAGGTATGTGAAGAGAGTGTGTGGGTAAACATGAGCAGGCATTCTTAAAAAAGAAAAAAAGAAAATGTCAATGAGAAGCAACTAGCGCTAGAAAAAAAATTACGCATATAAGAAAAATAATGGGTAAGAGAGCCTGAAAAGTGGAACTACCAAGTAACTAGCACCGATGTAAGATAGCAAATAACCAACAAAAGCCAACTCAATGACTACAAGAAACAATGATATGAATGTTAAACTAAATCATTGAATCAAAATTAGGATTTCAACATAAGCATGCATCAAGCGACGGCAGTTCAACATGATGCAGCAAAGCAATACAACACACGTTTTATTGCGCTCTTGTGCATTAAAAGAAACAATTGCACGAGGTAAGTGCTTCGATGAACAATAAAAATTGTTAAGCCATCTACTGTGTTTGGTAGGCCAGATCTACACAGGTTTTGGAGAAAATAATCACAAAAGATTTATGGCTCAAATATATATGGACAAAAGCGTCTCAAACAAATTCAATCCTAAGAAACAACTATAATTGATCAATTCAAATCCAAATTAGTGCCGTTAAACTGTTCATGATTTAATTGACATGATTGTTGATGATGAAGTTCAAGCCTCATTACTATTTGTTGTGCTCTTTATCTTTCTTATAAGCACATTCATGGCTCCAAATATTTTGCAAGAGATTCGAGTAGCTTAGAAGATCTCTATTGTAACACACGCCAATTGAACAAATAAGATTCATAAAGGATGGGGCATTTTCACCTGTGCATGTGAGAGAATAAAAAAGGAAATAGTGATATAACTTGGATAGAAGGTATAATAAAACATTATATGAAATAGGTTTAATATACTAAATCGAACATGACACGAATAAATGGAGAAATAGAATTCATAAAACCAACCACAAATAGTTGTGATAACGATGATGACTTAGCAGTTGTTTTCATTTTAACCTAGCACCTCCTTTCGAAGCTCTTCAATTTTAAACAATAAATCTTCTAGTTTTAATTTACACTAACTATAATTTACACTCACAACATTTGATCATTTTAATAATACTTTGATCTTCAATTCAAACACATCAATCCTTTCATTTTCAGTTCCAAAATTATTTATCTTGATTATTCATTATTGATGAGAGATAAATACTATAACGGAACAACAAACTTTGAGTTTGGCTATGTTTGCTTCAAGACTATCAAACTTCATAGCAATTATAAAGAATAAAGCAACTTATCACCCATGAATATATGACTTTTACCCAATTAGAAGACATGATATCATGCAATGCAATCGAAGCAACATGATCTTAGTCAGTGTTTATGGGAAATAGCTCCATGAAAAAGAAATCTATTAAACTCATGGCATATGATATTTTGGCATCACACCAAAGAAGATGAAAGCTTAACAATTATTTTAATTTGCAATTCTAGAAACAAAAATCCATTAATTATATATTCCTTTATGAAATAGTCTGCAAGTAACACATTACAGAAATTGAAAGTCATTCTAATATTGATATTGACAAAAGCTAATGATGATAGAGCATGACAAAAAGGAATAACCAAAAACAAATCAAATGACCCTAATTAGCCTGTAACAATGCCACCTTGCAATGCACATAAACAAACTACAATAGTAATGTAAATAGGTTTGGAACAGTGCCGCTAGCGCTGCTTTATAAAATTCAGTAAAAACTTCTAGCATCGTCCCCATATAATCTTGTTTAGCACAACCATGTCTTAATGTGAGGATCCATTTTATATAAATTAAATGTTAGTGGATAAGTTCTGCATGCTAAGAACAAAATTTTTGAATGGTATTTGCATGGAGGATGACATGCCCTTTGCGGCGCATAAACAAGTTATCTGGCATTTGAACCATATATCATTGTAAGAAGACATCTTATAATGCAAGGCTTGTGGAGGGGTTGGTAGAGTCTTCTCTCCAAATAAAAGACACAAGTTCGAAACACACTCTAACCACTAATTTCTAACCTGGTACCATTAAGGGCTCAATTTCTTCCAAAAAAAATGACATTTTTTATTACGCATAGTTAAGATTACTTTTTTGCATGAATTAAAATTTAGGTAACATATTTAGATATTGGTTCTGATAATGCGTACCTTGACTTTGTCTGGCCTAAGGAAAATACCATGTCGTGGAGGACATTCAAAATAACGCTTACCTTTAACCCTGCATAATTTCCAGAATGGTCAAATAAAAAAAATGATGAAACTACTGGGCGTTTACATGAATTGATTTAAGAATCCAAGATTAAAAATGTATACAAGTCAAATAACAGGTTATTTATCTAGGTTTAAACATTGAAAATCAAGAAAATAATCAAACAAACATCAACGAATTTTTTCCTCATGAGCATCTGTTAGCTGTGAGTTTTCAAAATCTGTCTTGATATTCTAATATCGATAACTTTCTTGTTAGCAATATTGTCTCATGATTTCTGATAAAACCAAAAGAAAAAAAAAACAATTATGATGTCAAGTTCTATTTTTGGGATAAATCATACATGTTCAAATATATAATGTCAAACCATTAAGAGACATTTTCCCATAGAGAGAGTAGAGAGTATTATTAGAGATCATCATGATTCAGAATATGAAGGGCACTTTGGAGGATTAAAAACTACTACTCAGATTTTGCATGGTAAATTTTATTAGCTTGCCCATTTTAGATATGTTTATGATTATGTTAGGAAATGTGATCATTGACAAATGGCACAAAATTTATCTAAAAGAGATGAAATATCTATGAATTATATACTAGAAATAAAAATGGGACAATTTAATCCCTCATTTGAGAATCATTACATATTTATACCAGTAATATATATCTCTAAATGAATAAGAGTGACAATGTCAAATAATGATTCCAATATCGTGATTAAATTATTTAAGAAAGTATTTTTATTATATTGTAAACATCTAGAGTCATAATTAGTAATGAAACCATCTTTTTAATAAGTGAATTGAGATATTATTCAATAAATTTAAAATTAACGTAAAATTACTACTACTTGTCAGCCCTAAACAAGTGTGCAAATGATGATTTCCAAAAAAAAAATTAAATTAAGTTTGGAAAAAATGGTGAATCCAACAAAAAAAAATTGGTGCTTGAATTTAGAAGATGCTCTTTGGGCATATAGAATAACAATTAAGATCCTATTGAAATGTTGTTGACCTCATTTTTAGAGGTCCTAGTCTCCTACTCCCAGAACCCAAAATCTAGCCTTAAGAATTCCTGGTTGACCCTTGTTGACCATCCTAGCGAACTAGTAATGGAGCCCACCTCCCATAGAGCTTCGAGCTACTTCTTGACTCATTCTTGTGAAGAACTCGCACGAGTGGTTCCAAGCACTCAACTTCTAGTTGCAAGGGTTAAGGACCAACATGTAGAGGGCCCGAAAATGAGTTCCTATAGGATCAAATGGCCTTAGGTGAACCATTTGTGACTCGAATACTCGCGAACGCCGCAGTTTATGTACTCACTGCACCACACACGAATTTGACTTGATTTGACTTGCCCATTAGTTAGTTTGTCCGGACAGCCCCGGATGTAGAAACGAACCGCACCGGCGCGTCCGGAACGACAACTTTAGCTATAAAGGACGCCTATATAGCTAGGGTTACACGCGCGGGCCCAGACTCAGCACAGGTTCAACTCGGGTTCGATTTGGGCTGGACTCGGGCTGAATAAGGGTTAAATAATTTTGAATTTCAAATTTTCAAATTTCAAATAGGCATTTAATCTCATTTTAATTGAAAGTTAAACATTTTCCTTTTGAATCTGCTTCATTAATGGAAATAATTTATTTCCCCGCCAATTGCTTTCAGAATAACGGCTCCCCCGCTCCAATTCTAAAAAGAAGAATCGCCTTCTTCCTACGGGATCTTCCTCCTTGGCCTCTCCCGAGCTCCTGCTCATTTACCTTCGCTCGACAGCCTTCTCCTGCTCGATCCCGCTCTCCCTCTGCGCTCGACAGCTCCTCTCTCTCGCTCGCCCTCCTCGCGCCTGCTCCTTCGCTTCGCCTCCCTCGATCCCGCTCGACCTCGCTCACCCGCTTCTCTCTGCGACTAGATCGAAGCCCCCGATCAAAGCAGATCTGCTGCCCGCTCGAGCCCGCTCTCCCTCTGCGCTCAACAGACCCTCACTCGCCTCACCCGCTCCTCTCTGCGACTCGATCGCAGCCCCCGATCGAAGCATCTGTTGGCCTCCGCTCATTCACGAACCGAAGCCCGCGGCCTCTCTGTTCGGAAACTCCCATCGAGACCCTCGTCGTCCTCTCACGCGTCACCCAGCTCGATTCAACCTCCCTCTTCCTCACGCACGCAGGACAAGCGCCCGAATCTCTCCCTCACTCGACTGAAGCTGCTAGCCTCCTTCTCGCCAACGAACAACTACCTCCCTTTCCCATTCCTTTTCATTCCTTTTTGTGTCCCTGCTGTGTCGAAGTAAGGTAAGGACAGGTATATTCTTCCAGCTATTGCATCTTATGGCTATCAAATTGTTTACATAAATTTGAAATGGAATCCTCTCCACATGAATACATTCTTACTGATTTTTGAGAAATATAAACAATATTTCAATTATATGTTATCGCCAATTTTAAGTGCTTAGTTGCTGGTTTTATGTTTCAAGTACCTAAATGCAAAAATTGTGAGGTTCCAATGATCATTTACTTGCTGGTTTTAAATGCACTGTTGTTGGTTTATGTTTCAAGTACTTAAATGGAATATTGTGAAGTCCCAATGACCATTTACTTGTTGATCTTAAATACACATTTGTTGATTTCATGCTTCAAGCACTCGAAAGGAAATACTACGAGGCTCGAGATGACCGTTATTCTAGGGCTTGAATGCTTCTTTGCGGGTCTATGTTTTTTTTTATTTCTGAATGCCTCCCTTGAGGGTTGTTTTACTTGTTGTTTGGTGGGTTTAAAAATTGCGATTTTTAGGGTTTTGTCTATTGATTCACGTACTATTTTAGAGCCAGTTTACTAATTGATTCACGTACTATTTTAGAGCCAGTTTGTTAACTGATTTCGGAGAGTTTACACACTATTTTGGACTGGATTTCCTAGCTGATTTTGGGACATTTAAGATTAATGCTTAAGCTTACATGAGAGTTGTTTGGGAATTTTAAAATTACTATTTTAGGGCTGATTTTGAGATCTTTGTCTATATTGTTTTGGGACTAATTATGAGAGTTTTGCCTACTGTTTTGGAGGCATTAAACCCACCATCTGCGGGGTTGTTTTAATCAATATTTTGAGGCATTTTGGTGGGCTAAATTTGAGGCAATCCACACATTATTTTGGCGAGATTTATGTAGCCTTTAAGTGCTGATTTACATGCGGTTTAGAATTGATTTTATAGACCCCTTTTTGCCCATTGTTTTGGGTTTCAATTAATTGTTATTTAAACGCTTTTAGGTCGATCCACTCGTTGTTTTCCCCCTTGACTTTACTAGTTTTGGAAGTGGGTCTGCCTCATCTTTCTTTTATTTTACTTCTTTTTAAATGATTAAGTCAAAAATTGGGAATTTCTGATTTAATTAGTTGGAAAACACTTATTTGAGGGTGAAATGTCTTAAATCACTTTAAGCACAAGTTAAAACGTAGGCTTCTAGATTTTAGGAGCATACCCTAGGAGAGAGTCCATCCACCTAATCATCAGTATAGTCTTCCTAGATTTTAGGAGCACACCCTAGGTGAGAGTCCATCCACCTAATCCTCAGCATAGTCTTCCTAGATTTTAGGAGCACACCCTAGGTGAGCGTTCATCCACCTAATTTTCAAATAAATAATGAAACTTGACACTTGACCCTGATTCACAAACTGATTAAGACACACTTGACCCTGATTCACAAACTGATTAAGACACATAATACTCTGATTCACAAACTGATTAAGACACTAGACATGAGGACATACCGAGTACCACATACCGAGGCGTAGTCCATGCTTCCTTAATTAAATCAACAGTGAAATTCCCTCAATGACTTAACCTACAATGAAACCCAGTGCATCGGGATTTAAGCTTGAATATTACACTCAAATCCTCTTGGCGATTGGGGAAATTTGTTAACGCCACATGGATCATTGAACTAGGATGAGTCTAGGGTCTAGGTGGTGAGGGTGATGACAACATTGCTTATTTGTGCTTAAACGAGGGATACGATGTGAGATTATTAGAAGGATCCATGATACTATTCGTCGACAAGTTTTGTGGTTTATACGATTAACCCTGTTAAGACTTGTTGCACACAACATCATCAAGGAAAAGACTATTGCAGATTTCATGGCGACTCTATCAGGTATGTATGAAAAGTCATTGACGAATAACAAAGTGCACTTGATGAAAAAGTTATTCAACTTGAGGATAACGGAAGATGTGTCTGTTGCTCAACACCTGAATGATTTCAACACCATCAAAAATCAGTTGTCGTCTGTTGAAATTGATTTTGACAATGAGATACGTGCGCCGATATTGTTGGCTTCATTGTCAAATAGCTGGGAAGTCATGAGGATGATAACCAACAGTTATGCAAGTAAATTTAAGCTGAAATATGATGATATTCGTGATTTGATTTTGATTGAGGAGGTCCGCATGAAGGATTCTGGCGAGACCTCGTGTTCAATTTCGGCGCTGAATGTTGATTCTATAGTGAGATCACATGACAAAAACTCAAACAGAAGAAGATCAAAATCAAGGTCTGGTCAACAGACAACCTGTTGACTGCTGGAATTGTGGCAAGACTGACCACATAAAAAGGAACTGCAAGAATCCTAAGAAAAAAGAGAATGATAGCGCTAATGTTATAATTGAAGAAATACATGATGCACTATTGCTGACAGTTCACAGTTCTGTTGATGACTGAATACTGGATTAAGGGGCTTTTTCCATACATCTTTCCACCGGCAGTTGATGTGAAACTATGTTGCAAGTGACTTTGGAAAGATACATCTGACTGATGGAAAGCTCTGAGCGTGGTGGAGATGGGAGACATTGATATTGCACTCCCTAACAAGAGTAAATGAACTTTGCAAAAGATTAGACACGTTCCTGAGTTGAAGAAAAACTTCATCTCTGCTGGGCAGCTCAATGAGGGTGATCATTCGGTGGTGTTCTCAAATAACACTTGAAAGGTTACAAAAAGAACATTAGTATTGACTCAGGGTAAGAAAACTGACACACTATATATGACCACATGTTTACTTAGGCGAGAACACATGAGTCAGAGCTGCATTATGAAGAAACAGAAGTGTCAGTTTCCTGAAAAGTGGCAGAGCGCCAAATGCTGGAAAACCGAACCTTGTATAGACAAATGATGGAGAACCACAGAGCTATGAAGAAATCTTTCAAGATAAGAATTCGAGCAAGTGAAAGCTGACCAAGAAGGGGGAGACGGATTCCCTGTCAGGGAATCAGACTTGGGAGCTGATAGATTTTCCACCAATGAAGAAAACATTGCACAACAAGTGAGTGTACCGGGTGAAGACCGCACTTGATGATAATAAGAGGTACAAAATTGGACTTATTGCAAATGACTTTCAACAGAGGTAAGATATTGCCCATGTAGTGGGAGTTATTAACAGATACAAGAGTAACCCAGAAAAGAGCTTGGAGGTACAAAACTATGTTGATGCTGATATATCGACTGAGGGTGTTACTCTTAAAAAGCTAAAATTATGCTCTACTTCAGTTGGTCTTGTGGTATGAAGACAGGAGCTTTGAGTTGCAGAGGTGGAGAATATCATGTTTGAGGAAAATATCAGTACAACTAGTAGATGATGCAACCAGTAAGTGATGCAATCAGTGTCTCAGTCTTCAAGTGAGAGAATTGTTGAGTAATGTGGAGATCCGGTCCACCGCAATTTAATTAACTTCCTAATTAAGAATCCCACCTACCGCTCACCTACCTTTCCACATACCGCTCACATACCATTTCCCACCTACCGCTTGCCTAACTCTCACTCTCCTGGTTTTTATAAATAGCCTCTTTTGACTTGTCATAAAGTATGAAGCAAGACTAAACCAAGTCTTCTAAGAGAAAAAGAGAGGAAAAGAAAGAGAGAGGAAAATGAAAGATAAAAATAGAGATTTTCTTGTAAACATCGAGACGCTCGACGGTGTAATTTATCGAAGTAATAAAATCCTCTACAGCTCTGTAGTTCTAGCACGATTAGAGTGACTAGTCTGTAGACTGTACGACTTTACAAAATATTTACAAAAATAAAATAAAAATCCATTTTGCATGTTAAAAAGAACTCTACATAAAAAAGACTTAAACAACAGCTTTTGCATGAAAATCAAATAATTTTTCTATGAAAATTTATAAAGGTTAACGACTAGTCACTTGGATTGAGGTTAAAAACTGTCTTTTGTAGATTGTCGGGTTGGTAACTCTTGTTCAAGATCGGGAAGCACACAGCCCAGCTCTAAGCCCCCGACTTTTACCAATGTCTTATACCCAGTCATGATCTTTCATATGTGGATAAAGGTTTCTTTTGCTTGTGATTTTTACAACTCATTTTTCTGAGTTTCGCGTTGGGTTTTCTCGCCTTGTTTAATTTTCTTGCAAGTTTATATAAATCTGCTGCAAATTATACTATGCTCGCAACATTAATAACGCAACAGTAGCAAATGCCCAGGTACGCTTTTACAGTTTATCTGCAGCATTTTACTTTACTGCATTTTACCTTTTAAGTACATTTTATTTACCTATGATTTGTTTATTCTGCATGCAAAACCAAAACTAAAACAAAACAAAACCAAACATTGACACCAAAACTGTGACGCATAAGCCACCAATCTCAAACACTTAAACCCTGGAGTCGTCGCGACAACAAGAGCTTGAAGCCAACTTTGTGGGCAGCACGACAAGGAATTCAGACCAAGCAACAAGAGGATCTTCTTCAGCATTATCCCTTCCTAGTATAATGACAACTCATAGGACTTCGAGGTAGCTCGTTTAGCGCGACATAAATCCTCACACTCCCTTTTTAGGCTCCTGTACAACCATGTTGTGCAGCATAAGTCCTACCCCGCCTTAGATTCCGAGGTTATCGCGTGACACGACGTAAACCCTTTTATCTCCGCAAACTATTTGCATAATCAGGTATTATGCAAATGTAAGTCCCAAATAATAAAATTGGCAGGATTGAACTATTGAATAACATCTTCTCCAAAACACAGTCACACAGTGGGATAGTTTAGGATGTCACTGAGCTTTCTCCTCATGATCTATGACATCCTCTACATGTTCCTTCCTTTCGACTCCTGAAATAACTGTTCATATTTGAGCCACTCTCATTTGTCTTTCCACGTCCTACCGTGAGAACCTAAACTTTGGAATGTTGAAAACTAATACCTCTAATCATTATCGAGAGTTTTCTCAAGTGACCTCAGTCATTTGAGATGTAATTAACTATAGGGGTTTGCCTTTATAGGGAAATTAGAACCCAGGTAAAATAAACCCTATTTAATCTTTGTATTAGATAGGAGAACTTGTCGGTCATACATAAAAGGTTCGCAGAACAAACGAATGTCACAAATTTCTTAGTTTGCAGGATTGGGTCTATCGCCGAGATATACACTTATCTTTCGGGAGGGTGTAGTATTCACGGTATCGGACACGATTATGCAAACTATTGGACGAATGAGATCCATTTGATCTCATTTTTTTCGAAAATTAAAACATACTACTTTCAAAACTCAAACTATATATCTATTATATTAAATTAAATTTAAAAAATATTTTTCCTATATATATTTTATATTCATATTTTCATAATCAACGAAAAAGTTGACCGACAAATGTCTCCATATGAGTTTATATTAAAAAAACTTGTCAACCTCCATCATTAGAACAGGATGCATACTGAGCGATTAAAGGATTGAATTTAATTAAAATAAAAGATTCAGAAGAAAAAAAGACTACTACAATTAAATGAGTTTGATGAAGAGAATGCAAAGTATTATAAGAAGCAAATTAAAAGAATTGAGGTATTAGTGAATAAATTTAGAATTAAAATAAAATTACTACTATTTATCGCCCCCGAACAAGTGTACAAATAGAGATTTCAAATAGAAAGATTTAAAGAATTTTTTAAAAAAAATTGTGAATCCAACAAGAAAAGATTGGTGTTTGAAATTAGATGACACTCTTTGGGCAATTAGAACATTTAAAACTCCTATTGAAATGTCCCTATATGAGTTTGTACTTAAAAGCTTGTCGTCTACCAGTATAATTAGAAAATATGGCATATTGAGCGATTAAAGAGTTTAATTTTAACAAAAAGGATTCATAAGGAGAAAAGAAATCACCGCAATCAAATTAATTTCATGAAATTAGATTAAAAGCATATGAGAATGCAAAATATTTAAGAAGCAAATTAGAAGATGGCATGATCAAAATTTTGTTAAGAAATAATTAAAACTTGATCAAAAAGTTTTGTTGTTTGATTTAAGATTTCTAGATAAATTGAAGATAAGATGAATTAAGGACTTTTACAGTAGTTAAAGTTTGTCTATATTGAGTAGCTGATATGCAATATAAGAATAATACCCATATTATTAAGGTGAAGAAAATAAGGCTAAAAAATCATTGAGTTGGAGAGATGAATAGAAATAAAATGCCTATCAATTTGGTTCATCTTTAATAAGAATTTGGTATAGTCAAAAAAGGGGAAATAAAATAAATATGAGCAATTACATGCATAGCACCTGAAACACTGCTATTTACAAATCTAGCACCCTCTTTCATCTATTTTTTTTTTAGATTCTCACTCAAATATCTAAATTCATAATAAGACCCAAACCCATATGTTTCATTTTTATCAAATTCTCAATGGTTTGATTGTGGCACGCCTAAATGCATCGGTTCTGTAGTTAAAAAAATCATCTAGGTTATAGAATTTGTAAATAGCAATGTTACAATGCATGTAATTATCCAACTAAAAATTGTTTAGGATGCAAACCAATGTTTGTTTTATAAAATTTGTAGTATGGTTTGTAGCAATGTGTGTATTTTGTATTTCATACGAAAACATGAAAAATACAATTAAATTTGCATTGCACGTTGCAGCACCGCAACACTGAGTATTTCGTGATGTGTATTGATGGTTAGTCCCTTGGCTTTAGTTATAACTGTGTAGTGTTGAATATTATCATTTATATTGTATTTCATGCAAGTAGCGTTGCAGCTTTGATTGTTTAGTGTTGCAGCACTTATTTCATAGCGCATCGGAGCCATTGATGTGGTGTTATAACAATGTATCCTTGTATCGTATGCAGTGAGTAGCATGCAGTGCTTGTCTATCAATGTCGTGGCTCTGATTTCTAGTTTGTGAATTATATATTGTTGTATTTGTCAAGTGTAGTTTTGTCATTTTCTAGGAATAGGGAGGCTCACGTTGAGTTTTTTCGGTCAAAGTGCCGAGAGACAGACCTTAACCTTTTTCAGTCAAAGTGTCGAGATGTCTTAAACAAGCACTATGGCATTATTCCAATCAAAAAGACCATCGGCCAACTAACTTGTAGTAAGTTCATATGAAACAAAATCTTAGGCATAGTCCCTAAACCTTGAAGGAAGGCATCGCGATGCAACATTTGTTTTAAGCTAAGATAAACACATACGAACATGCGACATGCTTAATTTTAAAAATATATGACAATGGCATATCTTTAATATGTGCGTATGTGTTAAAAGAATATATATTAATTTCATAAAATAAATAAACAAAAAAGAAATAAAAAAGACCCTAACATTACAAGTATAATAAAATAATGATATTTTAAAATAAAAATGATTATTATATTATTTATAAATCAAGACTCTAGGTAAAAAATAAAAAATTATGATAATAGTAAGAAAAATAAAATAATAAATAACAAAATTTAAGAAAAGAAATAAGATCATTCATAAAGTTTTAGAATATTAAATAAAAATTAAGCATAAGTTCCTTGGTATAACATAAATCATCAATCCAATATTTTATTATATGTTTTGTTATTTTTTATAACATTTAAATTTAGATTTTAAGGATAACTCTATTAGACACGTGTCGGACAATCTTTTTTAATTAAACATGTAGTATGTGTCTAAAATATGTCACACGCGTGTCCATGTCCGGCGGGTGTTATATACTCTACACATTTATGTGAGAAGTGTTGGTGCATCATAGGCTTTATTGTCTTGACTAGCATTTTGGTATAAAAATTAATGAAAAATGAACTTGTGTGTCGAATTTATCACTCTTTTTTATTATTTTCACTACCAAACAATGTGTCTAAACATTATTGTGTTAGCACGGTGCTAAAATACCAAAGAGTTTAGCACCGAAGAGTTTAAATAGCCGAGAGTTTAGTATCGCAGCACTATGTTTGCTAGCGCCCCGAAGTTATTTATGTTTATAAATAAACCCAATTACCAAAGATTTTAGCACCGTAGAGCTTAAATAACCAAGAGTTTAGCATCGCAGCACTATATTTGCTAGCGCCCCGACGTTATTTATGTTTATAAATAAACCCTACTAAATTTCATTTTCATTGGCCAAGATCTAAGTGTTGGCTGAGCAAAGAAACCTTTTAGAGACTAGAAATTCAAGTTAAATCTAATTCTTTTCCCTTTATTTAGCAAAAATATCAATGTCCATTAAAATCTACATGAACAAAAAAAGAAATAAAAAATATTTAAATTCTAAGAGGTTTGTAATTAGTGTAGGGAAAAGATATGCACGACCTATTGCTAAAACAAAACTAATCGCTGAGGAAAATTTTCTTAGTCTTAAGGGTAGAATAAAGAGTATATTGCCCGTAAGGGATAGGATAAACATCCAGAGGAACCGAAAACAGCTATAATTCTTATAGTGAGATTTTGATATTAATCTCGAAGAACACCAAAATTTTATTCTTTGTAAGAGAAAAATGAATAACCTTCGATAGTGTTAGAAAAAACCTTGTATACAAGTTAGAGGGGGTAATATTTGATGATTGCACGGCCTTCTAAAATTTCTATAAATGGCATCCTTATTTTGATGAAATCTTTAGTTTTTTCACTAGGCCAGAGTTTCATGTCCAATGAGAAAAGAGGGGAGATAAACTCCTGAATTTTCATTCCTTAGGTATGACTGATGAGCAAAAGCTTCACTCTCTCATTTCTGTCACTGACGCTCAGTAAAAATATAAGCTAGATTACCATGGATAACATATTTTTAATTATGTTATTAAAAAAATGTCTACAAGTATAGATAAAATAATACAAAATTCTCAAAAATACGTCAAAGGGCAGCACAACTATAGGTAACTTTGTGTTCAGGCAAAACTTTTAAAAGACCTCCTAAGACCATTGCGGAGCAGGTACATGAGTTAAGAGAGCAAGTGGATGGCTTGCAAATGACTGCAAAAGAGGGACTCAGGTGACAATAAAAAATGAGAACCAAATTTGATCATTACATGACAATATGCATATATGGCATATTACCACTCAGCATTGGCCAACATGTTCATGAACTGCCAACTAAATGTTGACCCAAACAAGGTTTTCTTCCTTGAACCACCAAAATTTCAGTCCTATGCCAGACCCAGCCACACCACAGTGGATGAAGCATAGGAAGAAAGATCAGAAAAAGAGTTTTTTATTTTTTATTTAAGGAGTTCTTGTCATTATATTATAATTTTTTATTTCTAGAAATTTTGAGTTGGAGAGAGTTGTTTGTTCTGATAGACTTATGTTATCCTATATATTTTATAAATTTTTTTATTATGTTTTGATGTATTATGGTGAGCATTGAGCTGCTAAATCTGTAGCTAATAGGTTTTTATAGTGATAATTTGTCTTACGTAATTATGTTTATTTATTGTGATTTGATTTAATATTTGGTCAAAACTACCTTAAAATTAAAAAGAATATTAATTTAGGCTTGCATTAAATTATAAATAATGAAAAATACGATATCACCATAATACTTGGACATCTTATAGATACTAATAACTTCTATGAAAGCAGCATTCTTTAAAATACATGTACACCTAATTGACTTGAATTGAATTTAGTTAGCTGACAGATTATAAATTTAAACCTTCAACATTTTTTATAACAAAATTAATATAAGAATAAATTGATGCATAATACATGAAGTAGAAATTTGATACAATACTTTATAAATTTTAAATATATAGAACAATGAAATGGTATTTAAAATCCTTTAAATGATACTTAGCAAATAAAGTAATATTCTAATATTGATAAATATGTGTGTGCGCGCGTGCAAAAAAAAACAAAAGAAAAAAAAGAAAAAAAAAATAAGAAGAAAAAAATCTTTGAAGCATGTATTAAATTAAAAATTGTTAACATACATTCTTCCATATTTTAATAATTAGAGGCAATCAAATTTAGACTAATAATATTATATTCAAGAGAGAAAATTTTAATTATGATTATTTCAATGACTTGATGATTAAATTATATACAAATTGACTAATTAAATCATGAAGAGTCAACTTGAACACTAACAAGCACTGAAAAAAGTTATAGGCAATAAGAATATTAATTGAAGAAAGAATTTAGGCTAAAATTAGTGAATAATTTATTCATGATTAATAGTCATGGATGTAAGACCAATTTTTATCTATTTTTTTTGTTTAATGATAGTTAAATTTCAAGATAACTGCTATCAAATGCGTCAAGTATATGATAATATTACATGTAACTATTTGAGGACAAGAAATAGTTTGAGATTAGAGATATTTCTTAAGTGAGTTGAATAAAATAATTAATAATATTGTTTTGTTAAAAATTTATATTATTTTTGTATTTTATTATCATTAATTAGATTATCTTTTATAGAAATTCTCATAAGAGAAGAAATAAGATAAAGATCAAATAAAGTCAAAACAATGCTAGGTGCTACTTTCAACAATGTTGCAGCGCCATATAGAGCAGAAAATGGTGAAAGAAATATAAAGCATGATGTTTGAGTGTTGGAAAACTAATGTCGCAACACTAAATATGGTGCCTCAACGCCAGCTCTACAATGCTACAATGCTAGAACAAGCTCTATTTTCCCTTGATCTTCTTCTCTTAATGGGGCCATCATGGCATTTCATCTCCCTTGAACTCTTTACCTTGATCTAGTAGCAAGGCCATGAAAATTTGCAGCTTGATGTTATACATCATTGTCTGATGGGCAAGATCATAGATCCCACTATTGGGGTTTTCCTCACTCTAAGGCTGTAAGTCCCACCTATTCACTTTCCCCACTCTAAGGATTACACATCCTAAATCCAAATATAGAATTATATGCCCTAACCTCTAGTCGAATTAGCATCAAAAAAAGATGTGAGGGCACTTCAAAGCCACACAGCTTCTATGATAGTGTTATAAGTCTCGCTTTTATGCATCTACATCAAAGAAACTATAATCTCCACACTAAAGCTTCCTTTACACCCAGTGTTGAAAGTTGCAACAATTGCCTATTTCAACATATAAGCTTTCACCATCAGTCAAGCCATTCTAAATCACATGAAACGACCTCCAAAAACATCTTTGATCCTCCCTTAAACTTGGGGTTGTAACTCCCACTTATGGGTTTCCTTTTTATCGAAGTTGTAAGTGCCAACCCCTAATTAAATCTGTATCAACATCAACATGTGACAATCAAACATTACTCTCAAGCATGTCATTTCGTAAGCCTAAGACCTATAAAACAAATATGGGCATTCCTCTGGTATATAAAACCCTGCTTTTTGAAATCAATCGTTGGGTCAATTCATGTTTGATCACTTAAAGCTTAAAATTGTTGTGAGTTCCTAATATACCTTAAAGCCATTGGATGCTATGACTTCTTTAGTTCAAACTTGCGTACACCATAAGTTCTTTTTCCAAACTGATATGCTAAAATTAGCTCGACATTTTGCAAATGCTTCGATTCTTATATTGAAAGACACCTCTATAGAGAGCATAAAATTCCACTCCATAGCCCAAGTTGATCAAGGAACCTATCCTCGAGGCAACCCGTGAACATGACACATACCTTCTTCCGCCTTAATTTAAGGTCTATTTGAGATAGCTTTCTCACTATATTTTCCGGCCGCTACCATGCCTCTATTTGACTGATGTATTTTTACTACTTTTTAAAAATTTTTATGTGAGAATCTATTTTTAATAATCAAATCTGCTAGTATGTGGTAGGTACAAGAAATTTGTTATCTAGTTTTTAGAAAAAGGAAAATATTTAAAATACTCACAACATTTTTTAAAAAGTTGATTTCTCCATAACAAGCTTTTAACCAATTTTATAAAAAAACTACAACCACCGAAGGAAGCATTCATGAAAGTCAACTATCAAGTGAAAATGTTTGATATAGATTACCATAGTTTGAGTACTTGTAACATGATATCCACATCCATATACACCATACATGTGTGCCCTGTGATGCTCTCGTTTTGGGTAAGCCTACACTTATTTTGAGCGGTTAAATTGATCATGCCAATGCCTATGAGTCATACAAACTGCGCAAAATGCCTCTAATAACTTCCATGTGTATTATATTGCATTTAGGCAACATAAACTTTTGATAATGCCACGGACATAAGTATTATGAAGCCCCAAGGGATAAAATTAAAAACTATAAAAATAGTATGATGTCTTTAATCTTCAAATGTAAATTTAACTCATAAACATGGTTCAAAACATTTAATACTAGGACGGGTTATAAATTAAGTTTGAGTGTGTTTGCCTTGATCAAGGTTTTTTATATTTAAAAGTCAAGTTAAAAACCTACCTCAACATTGAATCAAGTCGAACATGTTAGCACTATGAGCCAAATTGGATTATCATGTGACTTATTTAGCTTGATGATAACAAAACTACATTTGTATCACTTAATGATTTGACAAACAATTTCACAGATTTACTACTCAAAGATATAACCATGAAAACATGAACAAAGTACTAAGAAGGTATGATGCTTTTCAATCATGGAGACATGTTTCAAATGGAGAATTTAACGAGATGCAATGATGTAATGGACCAGTCAAATAAAAATTACTTAGTTTAGATGTGCAAGTGTCCATAAAAATTAATTGAAATTGAGTTAGAATGGTTCTCATTTTAAAAACAAAAAAGATGTCTGAGGAGTGGAGGAAGAGTATTTTGGTCCCCATTTTTAAGAATAAAGGGGATGCACAGAAGTGTGCAAATTATAGAGGAATTAAGTTGATGTGTCATACTTTAGAATTATGGGAGAGGGTAATTGAACATAGGTTAAGACGTATTACAAAGATTTCTCATAATCAATTTGGATTTATGTCAGGCAGGTCTACTATGGAAGCAGTACATCTACTGAGAGGTTTGATAGAGAAGTTCAAAGATAATGAGGATCTACATTTTATTTTTATTGATTTAGAAAAAGCTTACGATAAGGTTCCAAGAGATATCCTTTGGAGAGTTCTTGAGAAGAAAGGTGTTGATATAACTTATATTCAAGTCATTAAAGATATGTATACTAGAGTTGTTACATCCGTTCGAACTGAAGGAGGATTGACCAAATATCTTCCTATTTCTGTTGGATTACATCAGGGATCGGCTTTAAGCCCATAACTTTTTGCTTTAGTTATGGACGGTCTTACTAGACATTTACAGGAGGATGTACCTTGGTGTCTGATTTTTATTGATGATATCCTTCTCGTGGATAAGACGAGATAAAAAACCCAGAAAAAACTTGAATTATGGAAGTCTACATTGGAGTATAAAGGCCTTCATTTGAGTAGAACTAAAACTGATTACATGGAATGTAATTTTAGTAGTAGCAGCTCTAGTGACAGAAGTGTAACTTTAGGTGATCAAATTATTAAAAGGTGTGAACGATTTAGATATCTCAGGTTGTTGTTCAAAGCGATGGTGATACAGATGGGGATGTTAATAGTAGAATTCAAGTTGGTTGGTTTAAGTGGAGGAATGCTTCGGGCCTTTTGCATGATAGAAAAGTACCGCTTACACTGAAAGGAAAATTTTATAAGATGGTGGTGAGACCTACAATGCTCTATGGCGTTGAATGTTGGCCTTTAAAAGAGAAGCATAATAATGAGTTAAGTGTTGCTGAGATGAGAATGATTAGGTGGATGAGTGGCTTTATACTTAGAGACAAAATGAGAAATGAATATATCTATGACAGGTTTGGTGTAGCTCCAGTAACGGACAAAATTAGAGAGATTCGTCTCAGATGGTTTGGTCACATTAAACGACGACCATCTGATGATCTGATAAGCAGAATAGATATTTTAGATTTAATTTATGTTAAGAAAGGCAGAGGTAGACCTAGGAAGACTTGGGCTTATTGTATAATAAATGATCTTAATTTATTAGAACTAAATGAAAATATGACACTAAATAGGACGCATTGGAGAAAAAAGATACATGTAGCCAACCCCACGTAGTGGGATTGAGGCTTTATTGTTGTTATTGAGTTAGAATGGTTCCATGGTTTAAGTATGCATGACCACATCTAATAGAATAAAATTATTTCTTTTTATATTCAATCATATTTTAAATAAGTTATATGAAGCATTTGTAGGGTTGTTTCCACACACCTATGTTAGAATCAGTGATGCTAGTTTCCACCAACGGAGGGCTAGACTTTATGGTACTTTTGGGATCCTTAAAATTTAGAAACGTGCAATTATAGCCGAAGTAAAATATAAATTTATATAAAATGTAACGTACAATTTGCCATTGTGTGCATACAAAGATGAGGGTATTGTTTTTAACATAGAGAGAGCCCTGAATGGCAGCATCTAAAAAGGTATGGAAAGTCCAAAGGTAGCTTAAAGAAAAGGACTACATACATGCCATCATGTTTACCCAGTGGTTCATCTAATTGAATTCCAACCCAAAACCCAGGGGCTCCATTCTCCACTTTGCCAACATACTTTACAACTCCTCTTTTCTCTCCAGACTCAACTTCACATCTGTCTCCGGCCTATATGAAGAAAGTGACATGATTAAAAAAAGAAAAGAACAAAAAGAACGTCCGTGAAATAACATCAAGCAGGAGATTCTACTACACAGATAACGTTTGCTATTCTTACAAAATTAAACACAGAAAAAAAAATAATAATAATTTAAAAGTTGTCGAGGTGGAGATTCGATCACTTGTTTCCATTGCTTCATATTCCCATGAAATGAATCACAGTAAAGATAAGGATTACCTTAAAAGCTCGAGTCATAAGGACAACTTCTACTCTGAGCTGCTGAATAAACATAGTGAATTGAAAGTAACTGCATGTGATGTGACATTTTTATCTCCTACTTAGTCACATGGGGCAACTTCTACTATACTTGAGCTGTGAATTGAAAGTAACTTCATGTGATGTGATATGCACAATTACCAACGTACACTGCAGAAACTAAATGTGGTGTGATAGTCGGAATTGCCATGCCTGCGGAATAAACATGGTGAATTGGAAGTAACTGCATGTGGTGAGATATTTTTATCTCCTTAATGAATACCGAGGAATGCAGATGATGATTATGTACAACCCTGCTATAGGTATTACGCCAAGATAGGCGGACAAAAAGATTAAAAATTAAAGTAGCTATTAAAGTTCATCTGTATTATAAGATAGGATGTAACACCAAAATGAACCAATTAGAACGCTAAGAACAAAAAATAAAGGTAGGCCATGGGATGCCACTGAAAGCCAAAGAAAAAATAACTCTTGTGTTAACAAATTATCACAATAGTTACTAGCCAAAATGCATACCATATAAATTTCTTTTACAGGTATAAATATAGATAATAAAAGAAACAATACTGACCTTAATGTTCTTGCATAGATCTTCCAAGTAGTTCTCTGGTAGCTGAAACATGAATCGAAAGTGAGCAAGGTTCTTTCTACATGAAAAAAAAAATTGAGGGAAAGAAGGATGCACAGCACCAGATAGAATATATTTGTTATGACTTACAGTAGAAAGAAATTAGCACCAAAACTTTCCAAAATAACGGGTATTTCAAATATGGATGTAATTATGTTTATAATTTGCAAGATGAAAACATGGATTACAATGCTAAACCATATTTGATCATCGAGCTTGAAACACACGCAACAATAATAGCAGGACAAAACATAAAGCTTACTTTGTTTTCATCAGCTGTTGCATTTTGAGATAGCATCTTCTCCTTAAATTTTCTAAAATTTGCTGAAAGCATGGAAAATTTGTAATACACAGTTTAAGTGGAGTAACGAATGCCAATTAACATAGATAACAGAATATGGATGATATCAAATCAAGAAAATAGGATATTTATAAGTTCATCTCATTTCAATAAGAAGATCAATAAGAGAGGAGAAAAATCCATCTATAAAAGCGAAAGACATTAGCTCTTATTATTTTCTCCTCACTTTTTTCTTCCACTAACAAAATCATATAATGAGCCCAAAAATATCAAATGGAAAGGACTATATTTATTATTAACACATTTGTTAAAATTATATAGACATAATCAGACATCACATGATGGCCTAGCCTACAGATTTTGTTAAGTATGCATTCATGTATATTTCATTATTTGATTTGATGATAACAAATATGGGTACTGACAAGTTATAGTTTGTTAAGTGTTTGCATTAAAAGTTTATCATTTCACAACAATCATCAATATGATAAAGAGATTAACTATGCAAAATTTCAACTACTTGGAAGAGTGATAAAGTGTTGTAGTCATAAAGACACCAACAACTTAGTATAATGTACTTAGAATTCAATGTAAAATTTTCTTGATTTGATTATCATGCAGCTTAAAGAAATGAACAAGTGATAAATTAAAATTCAGCTTGTTAAAAGCACAATTCAATGTAAGGCGATGCAACACAATGAAGGAATGCTTTATCTCGTGTTCGCACAATAACTGTGCACAAAGCAGATGCTTCATGCCATTGAGCATTTGAGTGCTCTAGTGAAGTGCGTGAAGCACATGAAACATAAAAGCATTGGCATATAGCCAGATTTTGCAGGTTTAGGATTTATTGTAAGCTCTTACAATTATTTTCTTAAAATAACTGATCTAATATAAGGCTTCGAGGATCTTCGAGCCAGCTTCAATCTTGACTATATAGCAGCCGAGATCTTTAACTTAACTGAGCCCACAAGCTTCAATGCAATAGTCATGACCTCGACCTCCATCAATGTAGCAACCACGACAAGCTCACTACCGCCAAGCTCGATCTCTATCATCTATGCAGTCTTATATATTCTTCTACATTAACTATAATATTTTTTAGGGTTTTATGAGAATATAATATTTGTTATTTTGGAGCTTAAATTAAATTAATAAACTCACTTAAAACTTAAAAGAAAGGTGTCAATATTCTATTTTAAATGGATTGCAGAAATTTCTAAATCGAACTTTACAAAATTTAATTGCACTTGAAAAGAAAGAAAAATTAGTTTAACAAAATTTACTTGAATGAAAATTATATGAATTAATGAGAGGATAACGACTACTAAATTTCCTTACTTTTGACTTTTTGCATTTAAATTTAGCTTTTTCTATGATTTAAACATATTATCTATGAGTTTTGACATCAAACTACTATATTAGTTTGGAACTGCTAATCATCTGTTAATTCCTAAACATAGTAAAAAATTTAAAAAATTGATTTTATAGGTTCAGTTTTAAGGATTTGTTTAAATTTAGTATATAAATTAATATTTTTTCAAGTTTACATCAATTTTTAAGTCATTTATTAAATACTTTGTCTTCTGCAATGATTACTGAATATATCATTATATTTATTGAAAACTATTACGTGATTTGATTCAAACAAAAGATATATAAGTTATTAAAGTTCTATTTAATAAAAATATTACCTCACTTTACGCATTGAGACAAAAGGGAACCCCCATACATGGCATTTCAGTTTGGGCTTTGGAAACAATGATTTAAATTGTAGAAAACATTTTTTTTCAAATATATATAATTATTCTATAATTTTTTTAGTATTTAACAAGGTAGACTTTCTTTTATTTCAATATTTTACTCAATTAAGTTCAATATTATCTTATGTTGTGATCATACACTTAATTGGCTAATCATTATGATGATCATCATATATGAGGATAATACCAGACAGGAGGTGTCTTTCGCCCCTGAAAAACCCCAACAGGGGGTGGTCTTCCCCCCCGAAAACCCCCCCCCCCCCCCCCATGACAATGTTGTTACTGTCACTGTGAGTGATGTGAAACCCCATAGAAAACAATACTGATGGACTATTACCTACAAGTGACAGTGTTCAGACTGATAATCAAAAGAGTCTCGTAGCTCCACTTCTTCAGGAAACATCTACAATAAAAGATCAGCTGGTACAACAAATAGTTGCTTCTAATGTTTAACAACCTACACATATTCGGCGCACTTTAGACCATTTCCCACCCCATTAGACTGATTCTTCAGATGAGGAATGGCAGGTCTATTACAGAAGGAAGAAGAAGAATGGAGGTCGACTCCAGCTCAGGAACATATTGAATGATACATTGATTACTACTGGCAATGGCGATCATCTTACCAGCTTATTAGCTTGCTCCTTTCCTAGAACTAGAGGCAGAGGCAAGACCAAATTGTGTCTCTCTCTAGCCACCTGATTCTATGTATTTTGGCACTGTTAGGCTTTTTATTTAAGTATTTAATGTAATTTTTTGTTTGTTCTTGTTTTGAAACCTTTTGTTGTTTCTGTGTGGGCAGGGTGTCATGCTTGGGCCCTCCCATACATTGTATATGTATTTTTCTTTCTATTTAATATATTAGCCTTTTTGGGCTTTTTTAAAAAAGAATATATATATATATATATATATAAATTAAAAGAGCAACACGTGGCTCCTTACGCGTTAATATTAAAGTTATAATATTGGAGAGGGATAGTGGATTCCCATCTAAAAGCAAAATAAAATACATCATGTTCCTAAAGGTTTCACTTTTCACAGCACAACTCCACGCAAAAAGCAAAGAAAAGAGTGAAGTGTAAAAACACCCAAAAATTATATGTAAACCCGCAAAATATATACTGAAAGAAAAAAAAAAGAATATATATATATATATATATATCTATTGTGTGTGTTGCTTATTTGCATTTAATATGAAAATTATGTCATTAATCACCAAATGAAAGATTATGTGATTAATTTAAATATCACTGAACTTCTTTGATTAAATGTTTCTCATTTTGAAAAGTTTACATGATTTTGTATCATTCTTACATAGCAATGAATTTTCCAATATAAGTTAACTATGCTTAATTTTATCAAATAAAATAATAAGTTTCTATATAATATATTTTTAATAGGTATTTTTGTTTGAAACTTTTATAGCAGCTATCAAGCATATATATCCTAACACAACATTTTACACTTTTGGAGCTTTTATTATAAATTAAATTTCAAGAAAATATGCAATAAGTACCAATAAATAAATTATATTATAATGAATGAATTTTAGAAAATTCTTATTTCATTGGGTTAATTGACTTTTTGCTGGTGATTTAAAATAACAAATGAAATATTTTATATTAAAAATAAATTTCTTACAAATATTCTGAAATTAGTGCTTTCAATAGACCAATAGACCAATAGACCTAACCAGTCGTAATATAGCGGTTTGTAGCTTGAAAAAAATACTATATGAAGCAAACCATATAATACCATCCACCAAAAAGCCATTGAACGACCTTTTGACTTGGGATTTCTTTAGGGCCTGCTCCCACTCATTGGAAATGTGATTGGGGTTAAGAGGCTAATGATTCCTCTAATGCTTACATGTAACAATTCAGAAGGGAAGATGTTTGAAGGAAATAATCTATTGAGATTAAAGTGCTCATAATCCTAAGCTCAATGATCTTCATGGTGTAATTGATCTCAAAGATTTTAAAGTGTTTTTCATTATACTATTTCTTTCCTGTAATTTATAAATTATATTTTTCATTTGTGAGGTAATTCACATTTGAGTCGCCCCCAAAAGCTCAAGAGAGCTTTGATTTAGAAGATTTTTTTCTTTTTTTTAGAGAGGGATTGTTTAAGCCATTGAGAATAATGTGTTCGAGTAGTACTCACTCATGGAGAGAGTATGGATTGTGGGATTCTTTATTCTCAAGTACTGAGATTACAAGTTAAACTTTGGGTGGTAGAATTCTAGTCTGAATGTTGGCAAGTATGAAAGTAGGCCATAGGGTGGTCGAATCACATCCAAAATTATGACTTACATCCATATAGCTTTTAAGTTTTTTGCACTTAGATTTTAATTTACATATATTGTTAAGGACCCTTATGTCATTATGGTGATATGTATAAAAATTGATAGTCACTCAATTTCTTATATGCACCCAATTATCTTTGGTGTTAATAGATTAAATTGAAATAACTGGTGTGGTTAACAACTAATATTGTGATTAACAAGTCAAAAACTCAATCACATTATATGATTATTTAACATCTAAGTTATAATGTGTGATGTGTTTTGGTTTGTATTTTTATTTTTTAAATTTATTTATCTTCCATTAATAATATAATGTGTTTAAAAAGACTATTTTTATAAAATATCAATTCACCCTCTCCCCTTTTGATGTGTAATTTGATTATTAAACTTATTTCTATAAAGTGACCTACTACCAAGTAAAAATAGACATATTCCATGATTCAAAAAAAACATGTGCATGTGTTGATCTCATTTTTAGCGAGGTCTAGTTTTCTTCTTAGGATTTAGGATCTAGCCTTAGAATTCGCTCTTTGACTATCTTAGAGACTTAAAAATGGGACCCACCTCATTTTAGAAGTCCAAATTACTTCTTTACCCTTTTGGAGTTCCGCATGTGTAGTTTTGGTCTCTAACACTTAGGAGGCTGAAACCAATATGATGAAACTCAAAAGGAGTCCCTATAGAATCATTAAGCCCTAGGATTGCGTTCTGCACAATTTGCACTTTCACGCATAAAATTCACAATTCAGACAATCGACAAGTTAAATATTGCAATTCACGTCACCTGCATCTTTATATGTTGCATAATTAATCGAAACAAAAATTAATTTCCAAAACGATCGATCACGGACTCCAAATTTCGACGAAAAGTGAATTTGATGTGTTTTTAACTTAATCGTCGACAAGGTTGTCCGAACGGCCCTTGATCACGAAATGAATTGCATCGATGCGTCCGGAACGTCGACTTTAGACGGGATAAACATCTATTTTGATATGGTTTCGTGCAGGATCAAATTGTGTTTGAAACAACGAATTTTAAATGAAATGTTTAAAAAAAATGAGTGAAATAAAACAAAAAAGAAAATTCATTTTATTAAATCCCTAAATCCCTAATTCGGTCACACCTCGTCCATCCACACTTTCTCCCATTAGCGACCCAAACGCAACTCACCCCTGCTTCCAACATCCTCCTCAGAAATCTCCAAGGAGAAGCTGAGCAATTTGGTTTTACGAAAAGGGCTCAGGAGCTGGAACCAATGGAGATATTTGAGAAGAAATCTGGGACAGTTGTTGTGTTTGGCAGGAAAAAGCGACCTTTACAAATACAAGCCGAACAACGTCAACGGACATTCCAACGTCCTCATCAAAATATTCAGCAATCATCTCAGCAAACACCTTACAAAACAGATGAAGACGATTTCTAAACATGAACACTCGATTAAAAGGGATATACTCTTTTAAAGATAAAACAACCATAAAGATGTTCCGCAATCTGATCAAGAATCCCGAGTTCAGGTTGTCCAAGCCGAAGAAACCAGACAATATCAACAAGAAAGGGCATCCGAGATATTGCCCGCACCACAGGTTCATTGGACACACCATAGAGGAGTGTTGCAGTTTCAAAAACTTGCTTGAGGAGAGTTTCAAGAATGGGGACATAGCGATCCCAAAAGAATATTTGAAAAGAACCAAAAAGAGGTTCTATCAATATGATTTCGATTGTTTTGTTTGTTCCAACTTCTACGCAATTGATAACAAATGAAAGGCCTCTTGACTACTATTATACTATTATTGTTGTTTAAATGGGACACTAGCAAGATTAATGTAGTATGTCACATTCTTCCCACCGCAATGAATGAAAAAAAGGAGAAAGTTTGTTGTTATCCAGAATCGTTCAATATTTGGAAAGCTTATCATCCCAAAAGAAAAAAATTGGATATTTTGATACGAATATGACTTCAGGAAATGATGAAATTAATGCCCAAATAATTGGGTCCTTCATTTTGAAGAATTTGGACTGGGTCCTAAGTTGATTTCAAAATAAAATAGTATGGTTGAAATACGAGTAATTGACTCGGAATATCACGAGCCTTTTAATTTCCTGCCACGTGATTGGGTCCAGACTTTTAAATGAGTTATGGTATCTTAGAATTTGTCTTGAGAAATATTTTAGGAATATTAGTCATGGGAGTTTGGACATTCAAAATCCTTAAAAAAAATATGTTTCGCCAGATATAGTAATTCTAAAAACAAACAAAACAATAGAAGCAAAAAAATGGTGAAAGTCCCCTGAGAAGAAGTTTGAGGTAAGTATAAAATCAAAAATTGGTGTCTGAATTCTCCCCTAATTGATAAGACTTGAAATGTTCTCTTAAGAAAATTCTTCTGATAATATATTCAAGAAAATGTTAAGTGATCGCGGCTCTTTTTGTTGGCTATTAATTGACTCAAAAATATTTTTGGACAATGAAAAATATTTTAATCACATGAACAGAAATTTTGAAATCTGCTTAGACCCAGGAAGAAGGAATTAAAAAAATTACGATGATATTAGCACTTAATGGAAATTTAACTTTGAAGTAATATCTTTCAACGCCCACCAAATACAACTACAACGACAATTCGAAAAACGTCAGAGCGATTTCTCAAAGACAACTTGAACAACCTTTACAGAATTAATGTCAAAGCAAATGACAACTATTACAAACGAAGCTACGAGATTGCGAACTCTCCAGCTGTGGTGCCCTTTGAGATAACACATCATTATAGGTACTTGAAAAAATATAATTCTGATAGCACCTTAAAGAGTGGGTTATTCTCTAACACTTGTCTTTAGTTAGTGGACGATACTTCAAGAAGTACTATACCTCGTGATGTTTCAGAGACAATGACTCATTCTACAAAGCACAAATGACTCACTTGCCTGAAACTGGGTCTAAATCCTAACTAAACAAATAAATACAACAAAAAAGTCATAAAACAAAAAAATAAATAAATACAACAAAATTTCAAAACAAATAAACAATAAATTTACCAACGAATGACAACAAACAAATAACAACGAAAGGGAATTCATCAAAATAAAAAAAAAATCAGAACAAGGAAATCAACAAACAAATTTGAAATCTAAATCTTTCACCTGACTCGTTACCAGGTTGAGTTTCCTCAACCCGGTGCCATTGTCAATTTCCTTTCAATCTTCTTTCCTCAAATTCTAGAGGATGAAGATTTTACATTTGATTTCGCATTGCTTTGAAATAGTTCATATTATATTTTAGAGGATAAGGATTTTACATCCAATTTCGCATTGTTTTGCAATGATTCATATCAACTATTAAAGGTTGAGGATCATGGCATCTGATACTACATGTTTTAGGAGTCATTTCTATCACAAGGACTCACACTTTATTCCTGGGGTTGAGGATTTTACATCCAATTCCGCGTTGTTTTTGGATGTCCTCCTATCGCAATCTTTCAAATTAAATTCCAGAAGTTGAGGATTTTTACATCTGATTCTGTGTTGCTTTAGGAGTCTCTTCTATCGCAATCTTTCAAATCAAATTACATGGTCGATGTAAGGTCGTCTGTTTCCTTTAAATTCCACGAAACTCTAGGGCCAGTGCAAGGTCATCTGATTCCATTAAATTCCACGAAATTTCAGGGTTGGTACAAGGTCGTCTGATTCCATTAAATTTCACGAAACTCCAGGGTCGGTGCAAGGTCGTCCGTTTCTTTTAAATTTCACGAAATTTCAGATGTTGAGTATTTTACATACAATTTCATGTTATTTTAAGAACCCTTCCTATCGCAATCTTTCAAATCAAATTCCAAGGTCGATGCAAGGTCATACGATTCCTTTAAATTCCACGACACTCCAGGGTTGGTGCAAGCTCGTCCGATTCCTTTAAATTTCATGAAATTTCAGGATATGTGCAAGAACGTCTGATTCCTTTAAATTTCACGAAATTTCAGGGTAGGTGCAAGATCGTCTGATTCCTTTAAATTCCACGAAATTTCAGGGTCAGTGTAAGGTCGCCTGATTCCTTTAAATTCCACGAAATTCCAAATGTTGAGGATTTTACATCCAATTCCGTGTTGCCTTAGGAGCCCCTCCTATCACAATCTTTCAAATAAAATTCCAAGGCCGGTGTAAGGTCGTTCGATTCCTTTAAATTTCACGAAATTCCAGGGTCGGTGCAAGGTCGACCGATTCCTTTAAATTCCACGAAATTCCAGAGGTTAAGGATTTTATATCTGATTCTGCGTTGCTTTAGGAGCACCTCCTATCACAATCTTTCAAATCAAATTCCAGGGTCGGCGCAAGGTCGTCTGATTCCTTCAAATTCCACAAAATTTCAGGGTCGGTGCAAGGTCGTCTGATTCCTTTAAATTCCACAAAATTCCATGGTCGGTGCAAAGTCATCTAATTTCTTTAAATTCCTTAAGTTTCTGCATCCATTCCATAAGTTTTCCAATTCCACGAAATTCTAGGGTCGATGCAAGGTCGTCCGATTCCTTAAAATTCTGCAAATTTTCACATGTTTTTTCCCCAAAATCCAGATTCAAATTGAAATCAAAATTGAAATTCAAATCCAAAATTGAAATCAAAATCAAAAGAAAAAAAAAGCAAATTTGAATCCACATTTGAAATTTGAAAACTCAAATTCACAGCTCTAAACTGAAAATTCACTTGTTAATTTCCCGTGAAAATGATTCTCACTTTATTCTACGCTTTGTTCTAAGTATGTTGGCTTAGACATCTGTGTTGGTTTTGTTGATCTCTTCGGTCGGCACCAATACACGCAGTGTGCTTGTCCGGCACACCACACCTATTGGGGGTTATTTGTTGATCTCATTTTTAGCGAGGTCTAGTTTTCTTCTTAGGGTAAAAGGTTAGCCTAAGGATTCTCTCTTTGACTATCTTAGAGCCTTAGAAATGAAACCCACCTCATTTTAAAAGTCCAAACTACTTATTTATCCTTTTAGAGTTTTGCATGTGTGGTCTTAGCCTCTAGCACATAGAAAGTTGAAACCAACATAAGAAAACTCAAAAGGAGTCCCTATAGAATCATTAAGCCCTAGGATTGCCTAATGCACAATTTGCACATTCGCGCGCACAAACTTTATAATTCGGACAATCGACGCGTTAATATTGCAATTCACGTCACCTACATCTTTATATGTTGCATAATTAATCGAAATCTAAATTAATTTCTAAAACGATCGATCACGAACTCGAAATTTCGACGAAAATTGAATTTGATGTGTTTTTTACCCGATCATTGACAAGATTGTCCAAACGGCCCCGGATGACGAAACGGACTGCGTCGACGAGTCCAAAACGTCGACTTTAGTCGAGAGAGATTCATTTTGATATGGTTTCGTGCAGGGTCGAATTGTGTCTGAATCGGCGAATTTTAAATGAAATGTTTAAAAAAATGAGTGAAATAAAAAAAAGAAAATTCATTTTATTAAATCCCTAATAAACTCACACCCCATCCATCCCCGCTTTCTCCCGTTCACGACCAGACGCGGCTCGCCCTTGCTTCCCAAGCAAAACCCTAGCCCGACCGAACTCCCTCTCTTCTCCTCGCGAAGGTTCGACCTCAGGTCCCCTCCTCGTGCTCTGGTAAAGCTTCCACCTGCCTCCACCTACTCCCTTTCGCGCTCCGGCTTTCCCCTCGCCACGCTCCCTGCGAAGCTTGTTGTTTCTCGCCTGTCTCTTTTGGTTGGGCTCACCCCTCCGACAAGTCATGGTATTTCCTCTCCTCCCTTCCTTGGCTAGATAAACCCCTCTTGGGGAAGGGTTTTAGGGTTAGCAAAAAATTGAGAGAGGGGGAGGTGCTGCCAAAATTCTCATTGGGTTGGTGTTTGCTTGCTCTTGGAGCCTCGTAGCTTGTTCCTATGTTCTTTCTTTTAGGTCACCCGAGTAAGGTAAGCCCTCTCCCTACTCTTCTTCCATTTTTGGTGTTACTTTACTAGCAGAAATTACATTTTTGGTGTTACTTTACTACTCTTCTTCCATTTTTGGTCCATTACTGTAGATTCTACTGCTCTTCTTTACTGTACATTTATTGCATTTCCTTTATTCCTGCTTTTCTTTACTGCACCATGTTACTGTCTCCTTTATGCGTATTATACATTTTAGAATAGGAGGACAAAAGTCTGGTTTAATAGGAGGTACCCAGCAGCAAACCACCGACCCAACAGTTACATGTACATTTAAACATAACATTAAACCTTAAAGTGCTACAACATGGAGCTTAGAACTAACACCGTGGGCAGCACAATGAGGACGTACAGAAGAACAACTTCGAGAGAGCAAACAGATCTACAACAGCAAACGTTTCCTTAGAATTAAAATAACAAACCATAGGACTTTGAGGTAGTCTGCCTAGAGCGACATAAATCCTCACTTTATCGTTTAGGCATTTGCACAACAATGTAGTGTAATTTAAGCTCTAACTCGCTTTATGTTCCGAGATCGTCGTCCAATACGATATAAACCCTCCTATCTTCCAGGTCATTTGTATGACCGTGTCACATAAACATAAATCCTAAATAATAAAACATGCAGGATAAAACATCAAATAGCATCTTCTCGAAATTAAAGTCATACAATAGGATAGTTTGGGAAGTCACCGAGGTTCCCATTAGGATCTATGACGTCTCATACTTTTCTTTTCTTTGATTACAGAAATAAATGTTCTCATTTACTATCTTTCCCCACTTGACTTTTCTATGTCCAACTTTGGAAACCCTAAACTTTGAATTCATGAAAATAGATACCTCTGATGATATAGATACCTCTGATCATCATCGAGAGTTCTCTTAAGTGACTTCAGTCATTTGAGAGGTAATTAACTATAGAAGTTTGCCTCTATAGGGAATTCGCAGACTAAAACGGATGTCATAAATTCTCTAGTTTATTTGATCGAGTTTCACGGATAAGTGATATGTCTATTTCTCGGGATAGATATGTCACTTGCAGTGTTGTGCTCGTTTATTTAAATTATCGTCTACATGAGATTGATTCGGTCTCGTATTTTCAAAATTAAACAATTACATTTCAAAACTATAAACTATATTATATTAAATCAAATAATTGTTTCTCAATTTAACGGCCGACAGCATGCAATCTTAAAAGCTCCATAGTTCTTATCAAATCACTTCAGTAAAAAATCAACCATATTAACTAATCACCCCTCCCTCTCAATATATGCATCTATCACCTTATCCATATTTTTGTGAAGATTTGATTGGCTTATTACTTATTAAAAATATCCAAGATCACTGATAAATCCAGCCGTTACTACAAAGGTTTTTAATTTACTATTTTTTTAAGGTGAACGAGTGAACAAGCAGACGTTAGATAAGCATAAGACGGGGATGAGGGATCAACACTGCCATATGTGCGCTTCTAGTTGCCCCCAACAAGTAATGTTTTGAAGAATCCTTCAAATAATAATCACCAAAAAGACTAATTTTAAAACAGTGACGGAGAATCTAGGCAAATTACTCATATTATAAATTCAAGGGACTTACAATCACGTTTATTATAAGCTTCTTCAGATATTGTATACTTCTCAACCAATGAAGTGTCTTCTAGCCAGCCACCAGAGCTAACTGATGAAGGATCTAAATCAATAACCTTGATATGGTACCTTAAAAAAAATACATAATGGTGTGAAAATTTTGCAAAAGAAAAGCAAAAGAGGTATCATTAGCAAGTAATAACAAAATAGACTTGATAAAAACAAATGCTATTGAGCTGTCAAGGGAAGGTCATGCAAAATAATCATCGCTATTATTTTTATTCTTGTAAATTATTATCATACATCCATTTAGTTTCTACACGCCTTAATTATGTGCATTAAATAAATAATGAAGATACAGCATAACTCATTTTGCTAGTTTTAAGCATTTTTAATATGTATCAAGGGCCATCTACGATGTAAAATGTGCCTTGATACTGCATAAGAAATTGAAGTTTTATTGAAGAATTGGAAGTAAACAAAATGGCTACCTTCTTATGTGTGATGATCCTCTAGAGTAGACAACAAGATTTATCCCTAATGGAGCCGTGGATCTTATTGTTCCAAAGGCTTATGCTTTTATTACAGAGTGTCCTTCCGGTTTTAGGAATCTAGGATTGAGACTAGTGGGGTGAATGAGTGACAATGGAGTGGTTAGAGTCAAAAAATTAGGGTAAGCCTGTTTTTAGCCGAAAACACAAGGGCATGGTTCAAAGAATTAGGGCTTGATAAAAAGGTGAATTCCATACCTTTTAAACATTTGGAAGCAATGTGTGGATGTTTGAAGTTTAGTTTCGTAGTTTATGGGAATTTTCCAAGGACAAAAGGGTTGAGAAATGATGGCAATATCAAAAGAAGGTCATACCTAGTGTAGCCAATTTTGTATGCATCCTTATTTCTCTTGATTTTTTTTATAGAGTGAATTGATTACTTCATAAATATAGTGGGGATAAGATAAAGAGGTAGGAGATGAAGTATAAACACAAAATTCAAGAGCAATAACAATGAAACTCAACTAAACCACCAAACTAGAAAAAATCGACAGCCAAGCCAAAAAGCAAGATTTTTTTAATCTTCAATAATTCATTCATACAATAAAAGAAAAAACATTTTTCAACAACCTTAATATACTTTTTTCCACTAAAAATTTTGAATTCCCTATAGAATTGGAGTAGTTTCTTAAATGCAAGAGCTTATTAAGTAGTTGCTTAATGTAGATGCCATCCCTTCTCTTGAGAAGTGTGGACAAACTTAGCATCATCAATGGTGGGTGATGGTTTGTAACCACTATTGGCCATCCCAAGATCCTGTAATTGAAGTGAAGAAAGTCTAATGTGGATCCCAACCAATTTGGGAGTCAATAAAGTGAGCATTGATTGTTGACTCCCAAATTAACAAATCTTCATTGTTTTCATTGTATCACCCTTCCCCATGTGATAAATTAATGTGCCCTAGCTATGCTAAGGACTCCAAACATTCTTATAACCCTTGTATAATTCAAAATACAAAAACAACCCAAAATATACAATATAACCATGTATGCAACTGTACAACAATAATTAACATAAATTCCACAATACATGAAATGAATAATTACACACACATAACCCACCTAAATCTTTTTTTTAAGCCCTTATCATATACCTTGTGATACACCTATGATCCTCATGATTTTATCCTGCAGGGGAGGGCCAACCACCCAAACTTTGTAGTGAAATCAAAGTCCTTTAAGATACACCCACAACATGAAGGCGCTCTAGTCCTGCATTAATTATACTCCGCTTTTAAGAACACAAACCAGTTGAGTTATGAACATTGTTGTTGGAAGAAAAGGCAATATGGTCTCAACTTCCAGTAAAATAATCTTATCTCTTGCAGGGTGTAGGTTAAAATATTATGGAAGCATTTTGTATTAGAACATCTACTAGAACTTTAAGACCTTGCGGAGGGAGTACAATTGCAAAAGAGGCAAATGGTGTCGTTTCACATGTCGGAATCAAAGTGAGATTATGTAGACAATTTAGTTGTGAATGCTGTAGAATAATGGCTCATTGTATTATGCCACTTTTCATTTGTTAATTATCTTCTCTCAAAATAACTGGAGTTTCCTTCATCAATATGAGATTTACATTGAAAAATCTTAAAAAATTACATTGAAAAAACTTAAAAAATTCCTCAAGGCATATAAAATCTCGTCAAAGAAGGCCGTGATGAATGGAGTAAGAGAAAAAAGGAAATAAAATTTGGGAGGTCTTAGGCTTTACAGTTGGCACAAAAACCAACGCCATTTTCTTTTTCACACCAACCTTACCTAATAATTATGGTTGCCTTCAAGTTCTCTCCAAATTTTTTATATTGAAGTTTTGGCTCAAACCAAAATGACAAGAGACTTAGATTTCATTATTTCAAGTGCTTATGCTTGCAATAAAGAGTGTTCTTTTGGTCTTAGGAACTCTAGGAATGACAGTAATGAGGCGTATAGGTGGTTGTGGAGCGATGAGAGTCGGCCAAATTGAGTAAGCCTCCATTGTCCAAGAGCACTAAGATAGGGTATGAAATAAGAACTTGATCAATAGGTGATCTCTAGGCCTTAGAAATACTTCGAAGTGGCATGTGAATGTTTTAAGATTACATTTGGAGTTTATGGAAATTGTCCGAGGGAATTAAAGCTGAGAAATGAGAGCAATATGAATGTTAGGTCATGCATGACCTAATTAGGCCAATTTTGTATGTGTCCTTTATGATGAGGGCTTTGAGAGATGAGTACAAATACAAAATCCAAGAACAAAAATGAAATTACCCAACCCATCACGGATGGTAAAATTTGGAGAGCCAAAGAGCTAGAAAAATATTTGAAGAACATTTCAATTTTTTTTAAATCTTTGATAATTGATCCTTATAGAAAAAGAAATGTTTTTAAACATCCTTTATATAACTTTTTCAGGAAAAAGTTAAAATCTCAAAGGAATTAAAGTGGTTCCGTCAAGTAGGTGGGTGGATGGTTGCTTGGTGAAGTGGAGATCATTCCTTCTTTTGAGCAAAGTGGGCTGACTTGGCTTCTTGGATGGGGTTTATGATTTATTATCAACCTTGGCCTTCTCTAGCCTCTAGCATTGAAGTGTAACAGTCCCCATGTGAATCCCCACAAAATTTGGAGTCAATAGAGAGAAAGCCAGAGATCATTTGCGTCAATCCCAAATTGAGTAGCCTTGATTTATTTTCATTGTCATCTCACAACATGTTATAAATTAATGCACCCAAGCTGAATGAAGATTTGAGACACTTTCTTACAACCCTTAAATAAATTAGAAAACAAAGACAACCCAAACCATACAAGATTACTGCACATTCAACAATACAACAATAATCATCTTAAGTCCACACAGATATAATTAATTATATATACATAACCATTTGAATATGGTCATTAAATTCTTATGATAGACATTGTGATAGGCCTATAATCATCATGTGAAAGAGTCCAAACATCCAACCTTCATAATGAAATCCAAAGTTCTGTAAGATTCACTAACAACATGAAGGCGCTCTAGCCCTACAACTCTCCCATTTCCACCTCCTCTCCAAATCATTGGGATGTTTGGCATCTCTCATCCTCTTTGAGAACCATCTCTTTTAACTTTATACCATCTTTCTCCTTCATATTTTAAGTACAAGCGTACCCTCACAATTCCAGACCTGTTTGATGTTTTCAGCCAAGCAAGAGAAAAGGAGAAGATCAAGAAGTAGGGCTTCCACATCGTAACATATCGTTCCAAAGCGAACAATGATGATTCATAAACATGCAATCATTTGCTTGTAAGCGATTCCACCATTGCTTTGATCCTATAGATTTCTCTCTCCATAATTATTCATCTTTTAAGACTTCTAATTGAAGATTCTGTGCAATCATGATTTTATTGTTCATTATTTAATAAGTTTGATTTTCACCACAATAACCCACCTCAATCAGAGCATACAACTAGCTCTCATTAAAAATCTATAATTTTTGCAACCCTATATCAAATTTTTACCCTAAAATAAACCAAACTAGATCTTCCAAAAGGCTAGCAAAAACCCAAAATACAAACCTACTCGAGCATCCACTGTATTCTAACTAAATTTTACCACTCTTTAGTATTTTAGTTATATCTTTCTCATTATTTTAAATCCAGCGATTTGTTGTTGTGCTTATAATATTCATGCCTCTAACTCTTATGTTGAGCACTTTTGTGAATGTAACAGCATACTCACAAGAATCTCGCACAAGTCGATGAAACCACAACCTTCAAGCAAACTTAAAACACCCCGAGACCAAATTCCTAGTCAGCCCTACCCCTAGTTTAAGTGAGTGGTGATCCAATTATAGTCACCCACAAGAACCTAGAAGAACCAATCACCCAACCCAATCCCAATTTATTATAATTTCCCTCACCTTATTGGCTTGGAAGTACCAAATAAATTTCAATTAATTATTGAGACAATGCAAATAAAAGTCGCATTCATACATATCTCGATTAAATATCCCAACATTGCTCCATCCAATCCTGTCACAGTTAATGCCAAATATTTAAAGATATTAAAATTTATTCACTCCATATGAACGAGTGAATCAAATATCTTCCCTTATTATCCAATTAGCAGAACCTTTTTCATTCATTTATCTCGCCTTGATGATAAAAAAGCAGCATTGGATCTACTTTGCCACTTATAGAATAGAAAAATATGGATGAAAACTTACCACTATTAATTAGTGAAATTAACTTTAAATTTGATAAAATCATCCAAATGTTTAATTTATTGATATTAAATAGCACTAGCTAATCACAAGCTACCAATTTCTCATCTATAAATGTTGCACCACCTGCTTAGCATAAGAACTCACCAAACCAGCCAAAGGATGCACCAAAACAACTACCTAACTTTACATATGAGGTTGAGCCCAAAGTTCCATGAAAGCATCTTCTAGATTGACTTGCTTTTTGGACTAGACCAATTGAATATTACAATGATGAGGTAATATTTAATGGCGACTTAACTCATCAAGAGGAAAATCAAATGGATTTTAATCTAGTGCTTGCATTGGAGCATGAGATCATGCCCAATGCTAAATCGATTCCACTACAAGAGATTAAGGTGGTTGTTGAGAAAGACTAAAAAAACCTCAATTATTGTGGTTATTCACCATCATTTTAAGATGGAGATGCATGGTTTCACATAACCTCCAATATTTTTCCTACTAAACCATTTGCTCGGTTTGACTCTATTGTACCGTTTTTATCAATACGAGACTATCATGTGGCCCTCAATCAAAATGCTATCTTTCGTGACGGCGTGATGATTGGAGATGGCTTGATCCAAAGAACCAGATCCTTTCACGGGTAGGTAGCTTCTTATTATCATCAACATATGAGATGTCCAAGATCCAATTCTACCTTTGCTACCACCACGACCAATATCACATATTCAAAAGTTAACGTCATATATTTCACAATGAACCTTATGCCTTATGCAGCAATCTGGAGTGCACCTCTAGATGGCCTTCCTGTAATTCACCAACCCTAAGGTTCTACAAACCACAAATAGAAATACAAGAGAACAAAGAAACACCATCCAATTACATGAATGAACACTCTGAGCCCTTAACCACCAAGAACTAAAAACACACAAAGCTCATAAACAAAAGTTCCCAGATAGTACAGCTAAACAAAGACTACTCTTGTATGTAAACACCAATAAGATCTCAAGCCAAAAAACAGCAACACGGTACACACCAGGACAATGATTTTGAGTACTCAGCAAATGACACAATGCACACTGACACCAACAAGTTCTAAACACTCATGCCATGCAAACCACACGAATCTTTAGTCAAAACCCATTGGCTGAGATTGAAGCAACAACGAGAACCTCCTAAACATCTCCACAAATAGTAAAAAACTTCTATCAAATGCCTGTCACTTTTTTTCTGTATCTATAGCCACATCTCTACCAACGTTTCACTGCTTTCCGTTATCCTTGTTATTTTATGTATCCTTCGGCATCCCTTTTCTATCTATCAAAAAAACTAAAAACTCTACATAATAAAAGAAATCAACGAACCCGTTTAATGGGGAGTAAAACCCTAATGGCCTCGCACTGTCGCTAATATTGCAGATCTTGGAGCCTGCGTCGTCGTATAGCACGAGTAGCATGGAATCAACCGAGGTTCCGCACTTCTTCCAGAGTTTCTCTTTAAGATCCTCCACGGACATCTGGAGGTAAATCGGGAATCTGGGATTTTAGGAAGGGGCAATCGAAGCAGGGAAAACTTGGAAAAGGGCAGAGCTTATCTACCTCCAGATCGAAACGGACTTCGGAAGAGAAACTCTTAATGTTGGAGTGGGTAACCCTGAGGAGGACTGTGTTGTCGCCGCCGAGTTGGAGGCGAGACGCCATCGCTATTGTTCCCGCTCTTCAGCCTCTGCTTGGCCTGCAATAAATACTCAAAATAAAGGGATTTACATAAATACCATTTACATGTGGGAGAATTTATGTGCATATCATATAATTATTTATCTATTTATATATCTCGCATTTAAATTTTCATTACTTGTATAACACGTAAATCTTTTTTTTCATGTGAAATTAGATTGAGAGTGCAATGCTAAATATAAAATTTTGGATTTTTAGTTATCGGTCACTCAAAATATTGAATATAACATATTATTCATACAAATTTTAAGTATAGCATTTTAACAACTAAAAATTTTCACACAATCTTCACTAGTGGGTAAAAGAAAGGTGGTTGTAATAAAAAATATGGAATCTCCATTTGGGTCCTCTATGTACTAGTCTTGGCTAGACCCTAGCCTAGGGCTAGTGGGTCTAGGGAACCATTTACATGAGTCTCTCAAAAGATCAATGGATCAAAGTTAACAAGCTTGGGTTTAGGGTTGTGAGTGAATGTTAGTGAAAGTAATTTAAGTGAGTGAACTAGCTCCAGACTAACATCCAGGGTCAACCCTAAGACCAAACAGTCCTATGTGGACTCACATTGAGCTCCCTCATATTGACCACACCTACCAAGTGCTAGAGGTCAGGACCAATATGTGGAACTTCAAGTTGAGCAGAGAAGAGTTTAGAATTTCTAATGGTGAGGGTTCATTTTCTAGTCTTTTAAGAATATTCAATAGGAAAGTCCTATGGCTTGACCTTACACTAGTAAAGAGGAAACTAAACCTGAATGAAAAGTGAGGTCAACATATTTTTCCACCAACTTAGCAATTCTTGCATTCCTAAAATGAGATCCTCCATCAATAATGATTACGGCATTCTATATCTTGTAGAAATATTTTTGATTAAAAATTTTGAAACACTCTGAGCATCACATCGAGGTAAGGCAATTGCTTCAATCTATTTTGACACATAGTCCACTGCAATGAATATATATACATTTTCAAATGAAGGTACACATGGTCCCAAAAGTCTAATCCCCCTGCATCAAAAATTTCAACTTCCAAATTAAAATTTAAAGGCATTTCATTTCTTTTTTAAATATTATCTACTCTCTGATACTGATCACACATTTTAATATATATATTAACATATCTAAATAGAGTAGGCCAATAAAATCCAGATTGTAAAATTTTGTGCACATTTCTATCATTCCCAAAATGACCTCCAAATTCAGAATCTTGACATTTTTGGATAATTTCTTGAATTTCTTTATAAGACACGCATCTTCTCATAACTAAATCTTTACATTATTTGTACAAATATGGGTCATCCCAAAAGTAAAATTTTGTATCATAAATGAATTTCTTTTCTTATTATTTTGTCAGTCCATACGGTAAAATATCACTAACAATATGTTCACAATATCAACATACCACGGTATTTCCCATCCTTTAACAACATAAAGTTGTTCATCAGAAAAAGTTTCATTAATTTCTTTTTCAAAATCAAGTGTTTCTTCCTATTCCAGCCTTGATAGATGATCAACAATTTGATTATCAGTTCCTTTTCTAATGAATTCTATAAAATCAAATTCTTGCATCAAAAGTACCAATCTAATTAATCTTGGTTTTACATCCTTGTTTTACCTCATATATTTAATAACCAACTAGTTAGTATGCACAACACATTTAGCTCTAATTAGATATGACCTAAGCTTATCAAAATCATAAACAATGGCTAATAACTCCCTTTCATTAGTAGTGTAATTAATTTGAGCATCATTAAGAGTCTTAATAGCATAATAATATTTGCCCTAAAACTGCTCCAATTGCATAATCACTTGCATCACACATTAGTTCTAAGGGTTTCTCCCAATCAAGTGAAATAATTATAGAAGAAGTGATTAGTTTTTCCTTCAATGTTTCAGAGGCTTTAAGGCACTCTTGGTCGAAATCAAATTTTGTATCTTTTTCCAGAAGTTAGCATAAAAGCTTCGTAATTTTTGGAATGCAGTCTCCCTCCTCATAAATGTTGATGATATAACTGTTTGGAATGCAATTCACTTGCAACACTCTCCATCTGACCATCCTTTTTATCATCCACTTTATTGTGGGAGTTTATTGTGGGAGGCAATGAAGGCAATGAATCCACCTCGTCATGTCTTAAGATCCTCGGGGGGTTCCCTTGCCTATCCCTGGTAAAATTGTATCAACAACCACATTAGATGGTTATCTTGCCTTTTCCGCACATCCACTTTCGTGGTTCTGAATAAGTTCTTTCCATCTTCTGAATAAGTTAATAAGTTCTTTCCATCAGAAGACCAGCTCAACCTCTGTCTCTTAGGTCAAATACACAGTCAAGAATGCTTCTTTCTTTACTTTCAGAAAAGACTCTGGTGTACAGCTCCAGGCCTTCCAATATATTGACAAATTTTCCCTAAATTTCTTCATAGAATTCAATTTCTCTCTTCTTTACCTTGCTCATATTATCCAATTCTGCCATGGTAACCCTCTGTGACTATCAAAATTGCTCCATCATTTCAATATCCACAAGAATCCATGTTTGCCCTATCTCTGTATCCAATGGGATGTATGATTCCCCAACGGAGTGGCCGATAGTTTAAAATCCACTGTTGTTAGATGTGTACTCCTCCAGAGCTCTATAATGCTCTAAGTGGAGGACATTACATTCTGGGCATTCCACAAATGCTCTTATGTTTGGTGTCTGTCTGGGGATCTAGGTGTTGCACATCAGGAAACCCACACAAAGCTCATCTGAAATTGCTGGTAATGTCGGCTCTGTAGCAAACTCAGACTCATCCTTTATGGCAGGCAAACTGGAGGAAGTCTCTCTCATGCAAGGATCATAGTTTTTCCCCTCAAGAATTGGGGTAAGTAAGTTTTCTGCCTCTTTCTGGTGTCTTTTTTCTTCACGTAATAAAGCTTTGTGCTTTCGGCGATTGACATTTCTGCTTTGAGTTCTTCTTAAGAGTGCATCTAGTAGTCTCTCATCTTCAGTACTAACTAGATGTCCTATTGGCGCAGTTATCATGGACGATAAACGACCAGTCCTTTCCATCGGATTTGCTGCGTGATCCCAATTTTGTATATAGATAGATGTAAAATGCGATGTATGCAATTAATTTCCTTAATATATATTTTTAATTTGCAACAAAGCCAAAAACTTGATCCAAAATAAGAGCTAGGTAAATCTTTAACTATGAAGCAAATAAGAATGTAGTTATAATATTTCAATATGGGATACTATGCAAGTATACATATCGTTATCAAGTAATTTAGAACTTTCTGATTAAGTCTTGAATAGCGCTCCCACAGGGAGGACTAATTTTAGATAACAAAATTTTACTTAGCAATATTTTTTATTTAAACTTAAGATGCTAGAGTAGGAATGAAAGTTTGATTCTTTTTGTATTTTTTTATAATTGAAAATAAAGTAAGAAACTAATTAACTTAACTAAAATACTTGCAAGACGAAAGCAATATAAATAAAATAATATTTTCCTTATCATGAATTAGTGATAAATATAAAAATGTTGTTTTGGAAGTATACTAAATGTGTTGTGTCAAATAGAAGCATTAATACTTTTTACCCTTACTTAGAGATGTTTTAAAGAACATTGGTTAATCTGTAGTTTGAATAGTTTTGAAGACTGGCTAAGCAGTGAAGATACTAGATCTCACTCTAGAGTTTTCTCTTCTCCCTCCATCTTCTCCCTCCACCTGGGGGCTAACATCTCGTATCAAAACCTAAAACTATAAATCAAATTAGGGGCTTTAGCATGTCACTCTAAAGTCGACCCTTTAAAATATATTTCTCTAATTATTTGCACTCAACCCCATGAATTACATTTTCATTCATGAAATCAACTGTGCTCAGATTATGAAAATATACAATTTGTTGACTGAGACAATACCATCTCGGATCTTACATGTTCTCACAACAGGTATTAACATCTTAATTGGCCAAATCAAGAAGTAAATGAAGTGCTAGGTTTCAAATCATCACAACTTCTTCCAACATTGAAATCTAATTCTTCACACAAACAGAATTAATGGAGAAAATACAACCACACTTAAGTTTAAAAGCAGAAATCATGTAAACACATAAGAAGTCTAAATTAAAACCAAGTGTAGATACAAAGATAAAAATGTATCTCAAATTCTCTCCTCCAAATGTCTTGAAGTTCCTTTGAATTCTCTTCCTTCTCTCACAATACAAACTAACACTCAAAATAAAATAAAATAAAGTAAATGTGGCCGGCGACAACGATGGGCTGTAAGGTTTGATGGATGGCTGGCCTTTGGCGGCTTTGTCTTGATGATCCAAGTCTTTTCTTATAAAAATCTAAGGGGTGTCTTGGTGTCTCTTCAAAAAGGTGTCTCCATTCAATGAATCTTCTAGAAGTTGCCTCCTCATAAGCTAATTAAAATGAATTTTCGTGTCCATGAGCTATTTCCCACATTTTTATCAAGGGTTGCTTCAAACACTTCTTTAAAAATTTGACCAAATTATATAATTCATCAAGTAACCACTTCTGGAGCTTAAGCGCGGGGTACCTGGCGCTTAGGCCTGGAACCTCTGGTGCTTAGGCGTTTGATACAAAAAAATAATATACTATTTTAAGTACCTTTTTTATACCTATTTTTGGTGATATTGCACATTAAATAATGGTATTTTTTATATTTTTTGCAGGTATATCATTTTTAGGCATTTAGAGAAAAAATGACAAAAGGAGCAAAATTTGGAGCAAAAAACAACCTATTTTGGGGTTTGGTACATGATGCGCCAAAATCCAGAGTGCTGGCACATGATGCGCCAGGCGCGACATTTTCAAATTAAGATAGTTTGTGGCAAAATTTACGAGAATTTTCAAAGGAACACTTGTTCTAAGCACCTCATAGAGTGATTTAATGCATTTAGACATTATGGAAGGTTCCAATTTAAAGGGATTTGACTCTTGGATCAAGGGGGCACTTCTTTTGAAATTTAAAGCTTTGACTTTTGAATTTTGGAGGGAAATTGAAACTCTTTTGAGCGGAAGCATCCCAAAAGGAAGGGGACTTCTAGAGTGTGACGAGAGGGAGAGAGAGTGGCATGAGTTAGAGAGAAAGAGGAGATTTCCTTCTAGGGTTGTAAGAGGAGAGGGAAGGTGAGATATTTTTCTTCATTACATTTCTAAGAGAGAATTGGGAGTGATTGTAAAGAGGGAGAAGCTTGGAGAGAACTTCCAAGGATTTGCTTGGGAAGGATTGTGAGTTAAGTTATATTTTTCATTTCTTTTGTTTGTAAACTTGTTTTTATATATGAAATCCGTGTTTTATCGTATCATTCTCATGAATTCTGAGTAGTCTTCTTTATCCTTCTCTCTAATTTAAGGAAATGGGTTTGTGAAGAATTGATTTTGTTTTCTACGGTTTTAAATGTCAATAATTTGTAATGATTTGAACTCCAATTGTCATTTACTTTCAATCTAGTCAATTGAAATGTTACCATCTGTTGTGAAACATATTGTTCTGAAAAGGGGATATGATTTTTACAACAAAGAGAGAATCACATTTGATTTCATGGGAGAGTATTTCATCCATGGGATTGGGTGCAAATAAATAGGTAAATATACTTCATTATTCGTAGAATTGGAAGATTTTATGTGACAGATTAGAAGCCCCAATTTGGTTCAGTTGATTGGAAACTAATGTGAGCATGTTACCCCTCAGGTGAGGGAGTAGTGGGGGCTCGGGAGTGCCAGCCGGTATCCTCCCAGCCTAACAATAAAATTAGGGACCAAACTCTAGATTAGTCAATGCTCTTTATAGCGCTCGAGGAGGGTAGAGAAAAGGAATACTCCTCTTTGGCACAAAATAGTTTTTAAATATATTTTTCAAATGATTTCAATTTCTTCACAAGCCATATTTTCATTGTAAAGGGGAAGGTTGTTTTCTCATACTTGAACTTTTCGTCAACAAAAACCTTTATTTTATTTCAACAATTTACTTTTGAAAGTTTAACATATAGTTTAATTTACTTGTTATAGTCATACATTTGCATATTTAGTAGCATTTCACTTAAGTAGCTTAACTTCAAACTTTGTACTTTACTTTATTTTTATTTTTAGTTTATAATAGAATTTAAGTAGCTAGCTTATATATATTTCCAGCTTCCTTGTGGGATCGATATCTATGACTCCATTATAGCCCTGTATTACTTAAACGACACGTATACTTGCGTTATATGTAAAAGGGAATTAAGACTTTAAAAGAGCTTTTAAGGATAAATTAATTTCATTAAAGTTATATTATTGTTTGGGTTACATTGCATCATTATTATTAATTTAATATCAATTTTTCCAAATCCCGCATCAAGTTTTTGGCACCGTTGCCGAGGAAGTAACTGAAAAATTAGTTATTTTATTTTAAAATATAAAAAAATAAAAAAAAGTATTTGTAGTTTAGTTTGAACATTTTCTTGTTTAAGTGTATCGCTTATTTTTAATTACTTGTTTTATTTTGTTTATGCGTAGTATAAGATCTGAAAACTTAGTACCTTACGATTCTGAATTAGAAAGAACTATTAGAAAAAAATTGAAACCAACAAAAAAGAGAAAAATCATTCTAGCAAAATGGCTTGCAACTCAAGTAATGGTGGAAATGAGAATGAACATCATCATAGAACTTTAAGGGATTATGCTAATCCTACAACATATGAAATTCATCTGAGTATACAAAATCCTGTTGTAGCTGCCAACTCATTTGAGCATAAACCAGCTATTTTCCAAATGGTACAAAACAATTAGTTTGGAGGAACACCAAATGAAGATCCAAATTTACACCTTGCTAGTTTTCTAGAATTGTGTGCTTCATTTAAATATGATGGAGTGTCGAATGATTCTGTCAGACTTAGACTTTTTCCTTTTTCACTGAGAGATAAAACTAAGATGTTGTTAAACTCATTAGCACCTAGATCTATCAGAACTTGGGGATACTTATCACAAAAAAAAAATTATCTAAATATTTCCCACCTTCAAAACCTGCTAAGCTTAGACATGGTTTTACATCTTATATTACATCTTTTTATCAGTTTGAAGGGGAATCAATTTATGAAGCCTAAGAAAGATTTAAAGATCTCCCCAGGAAGTGTCCACACCATGCATTGCCAGATTAGTTAATAATTCAAACTTTTTATAATGGATTGGTTGGATCCCTTAGATCGATAATTGACGATGCTACTGGTGGATCATTAATGTCAAAACCAATCGATGAAGCATATTCGTTAATTGAAGAGATGACTACTAATAATTTTCAATGGCCCTTAGAAAGGGTAAATCCAAAAAGAGTAGCTAGTATTCATGATTTTGATGCAATATCTATATTAGCTGCTCAAATATTTGATATATCAAAGAAGATAGATCAATATGGAATGAATTATTCTCAAACAACACTTGTGCTTGAAGAGAACTCATTTGGACAAATGATAGAATCTCAATCTTTTTATGAGACTTTAAATGCAATAAACAATCATTCTAATACTCTGTATGCCATTATTATAATCTAGGATGGAAGAATCATCCAAACTTTAGTTGGAGCAAAAATAACTCAAATACTGCAAATTCATAATGGGGAAACAATGCTGTGAACCCGTGGGAAGCTTGTGAACCCGTGGGAAGCTCTAATAATCAAGGAAATCAAGCTTATAAACCATATTACCCCCCAGGATTTAATAATTTGCAAAACAAGGAGAAAAAGCTATCAATGGAAGAATTGATATTGCAAATGGGAAGTCAATTACAGAGTCAATGAGCTACAATTAGAAACATGGAAAATCAATTGGGATGTATTGCTACTGCACTTAGCAATATACCTCCAGGAACATTGCCTAGTAATGTTGAAGTAAATCCTAAAGATCATAACAAGGTGCAAATTAATGCTATTCAAATGAGAAGTGGAAAAGAATTAGAAGAAAGCAGGTTTTTCGGTTCGCTTTGCCCTAAATCAATCGTCCTTACTCGTCAGCGACACACCACACCTCCATAGCTTAACGTCTGACGATCATCCTTTTTATGATTGTCTGAGGAGCTTATTTTTTCTCATGCACAAAAAAATTAAAAAAAAAATAATATAAAATTTAATTATTTAATATTGAATATATATGTCACGATATAAATTAGAAATTAACGATAAACATTCCATTTATTGAAGCTTGGAACAAATGCTAAGCTATGTGAAGTTCATGAAGGATATACTTAATAAGAAAATGAAGTTTGTAGATAATGGGATAGTTGGACTGTTGCACTCAGTATAAAGAGTGTAGCACTATAATTCAGAAAAATCTTCGTGAAAAACTTAAAGATCCAGGAAGTTTTACAATTCTTTGTGTTATTGGCAAACAATTTTATGGAAAAGCTTTATGTGATTTAGGAGCCAATATTAATCTTATGCCGTTATCAATTTTTAGAAGGTTGGGTTTAGGAGATATTTCACCTACAACTGTAACTCTTCAGTTAGCTGATCATTTAATTACCTATCCTAAATGAGTTATAGAAGATATTTTACTAAATGTTGATAAATTTATCTTTCTTGTGGATTTTATTGTGTTAGATATGAAGGAAGATAAAGAAATTCCTATTATTTTAGGAAGACCATTCCTAGTCACTGGAAGAGCTTTGATAGATGTGTAGAAGAGAGAACTAACTATGAGAGTTAGTAATCAAGAGGTTACATTTAATATTGCAAAATTAATGAGATACCCTGCAGAAAACAAGAGATTGAATGCTTCAGAATGGATATTAATGAGTATTTAAGCCATGAATATTTCAAAAAGACATATGAAAGTGAATTTGAAAAAGAATATATAGAATATCAAAATGAGGATAAAATCTAAGACGAGTCTATGGAAGTGAGTATGGAAAAACTGGATTATGTTCAGAAAAAATTTGAAATGTTTGATCCTGCAGAAAATGACAACAATTTTATTTCATCTATTAAGAAACCCCCTGAACTCGAATTGAAAACACTTCCTATACATTTGAAGTATGCATTCTTAGGAGATTCACCTACACTACCTGTCATAGTATCCTCATAACTAAATGATGTGCAAGAACAACAGTTATTAGAAACTTTGAAAAGATATAAGAAAGCTGTTGGATGGACATTAGCTGATATGAAAGGAAATATTCCTTCAATTGGTATGCATAAAATTTTATTAAAAGGTCAACATAAATCAAGAACTGATCCTTGTTGACCTCACTTTTGGTTGACGTTTAGTCTTTTCCTTTTTAGTAGCCTAAGGTCTAGCCATAGGATTTTCCTATTGACTATTCTTAGAAAACTAGACATGGAACCCTCACCAATAGAAATTCCAAACTCTTCTCTACTCAACTTGAAGTTCTGTATGTTGATCCTAACCTCTAACACTTAGTAGGTAGGGTCACAATGGGGAAAACTCAAGATGAGTCAACCTTAGGACTGTTGGATTTTAAGGTTAACCCTGGGTGTTGGTCAGGAGCTAAGGAACTCACTACACCTACACTCATATACACCCACATTCACTCAGAACCCTAAACTCAAATTTCTAGCCTAGATCCCTTGACCTTTTGGGATACTCATGTAGATGGTCCCCTAAACCTACTAGTCTTGGCGCTATGGTTTGACTAAGACCACTATGTAGAGGACCAAAAATGGGATTTTCATTGGTCCATTGATTTTTGGTGATTATTAGTACCTCAACTCTACCAAAATACCCATCTTGGCCTTTTACTCCTAAAACACCCCCAAATTACCAAAATACCCCTATTGGACCCAAAATTCCAAAAATACCAAAAACTCCCAAAAAAAATCCCAATAAATCTTAAATATTCCCAATTTCATTTCTCTTAACTACCACATGACCCAATTTGGCCAATTGACCATCTTTAACCAAAACCCCCCAAATTTGCCTTTAAGGGCCCAAATTCCCCAAATTCAATTCAAATGTCCATCAATTTGACCTCAATTGACCTCAATTTCAATCCTAAACTCAAATTCACTTTTGATATGATCAA
>NW_018218444.1:171984-175030 GCF_001263595.1 Phalaenopsis equestris | reverse complement strand
AAGTGGCAAGAAAAGCCCAAAATCAAGAGCCACTCCCATGGCACCTCACCCAAATCAAAGCTAGAGGCCAGCTCATCCAAATCAAATTGAGGAGCTCCTCTGCCCTCCACCTAAGCACCACAATGCACCCAAACTTGTGCCCTGAGAGCCACCCCATGACCATTTTTATAAAAACTCACCTCCCACGGCCATGGGAGGTGTGCTGAAATGTTCTTAGAGAGGCCTCTCCAAACTTCACACACAGCTTCCCTAAGATCCCCTCAGTGCATTCCAACCATTTTCCCTCACCAATTCTCATTGCCGAAACTCAATTTTGAGCTTGAAACCTTGTCGGAAATCAGGATAGAACCCAACACACCTCCACCGTTCACCAAACTCAAATTAACTTCACCCACACCTTCACAACAGTGAAAGAAGCCAAAACCCCATAAAATCCCCCTCTCACAGAGCCTCTACCATAGCTTTAGACCAACACCCAAATCCTGCCGTGATTAAATTCCTACTTAGACCTTACACCAAGACCAGGGACTCAATCCCTAGCTTCCCTAGACCCCAACAAACGTGCCGAACCCCTCTGATAGAAGCTTCACTTCTCAGAGCAAAGGTATAAAACCTCACCTCATCCCGAGCCTATTTTGATTCTCCATTTAATTAGGCTTAATTTAATTGCATGATTATTGTATGGATATGTTCGTCTCACTTAGACGAGTCCATAGGATCAAACCCGAGGTGATTTTGTTGAGTCTAGGCTGAGATCTTAGGGTTTTAGTGTGGACGGTCACAGGATCATTCTGTCAGAGACGATGACGGGAAGCCGTTCGATCAAGCGTGTTTCAAACGGACGGAGGAGATCGAGCCAGAAAGTGCTTCGAAACATAAACCGCAGGCCGAGTCAGCAGCTACGTGGACAACGACGTCCAACCAGAGCGCGCCACGCCTGCCTTCGGAGCTGCCTAGAATCTAGTTAGCACGCGCGGTTTAAATAGATAAATAGGGCTTTTTCTTTTTTATTTAAATACCTTTAACTTAGAAAATTCATAACTTTGTATAGAAAAATAAAAAAAATAAAATAAAAATACCCTCTTGCTCAGTGAACAGAGGAGAATAATGTGGAATAAATGGAGAGATGGTGGGTGGTAATGATAGTGAAATATCTCACTAGCACTCTATCTATATCTCTTTCTTTTACTCTCATTCTTTGTAGCTCTCCCTATTCTATCACTCTCATGCTCTCTCTCCTTGTATCCTATCTCCCTACCTCCCTCTTTTTTGCTAGAGAGACAGGGAGAGATTATAATAGAGAATAATAAAAAAGAGAGAGAAAATAAGGGAGTGGGAGATGTAAAGAGTTGTGGAAGAGAGAGTGAGAGAGAGGTTGATGTTAAGAGAGAAAGAATGATTGAGAGAGGTAGATAATTAGAGGGATAGAGGAGAGTGTGGGAGAGAGAGACACAGGGAGATAGTAAGATAGAGAGACATAAGGGAGATAGATAATAGAGAGGGTAGGACAGAGGTAGAGAGTGATGAAAGGGAAAGACAAGGTAAAAGAGAGAGAATGAGAGAGTGTGATATAGCTCTCTTCATTCTCTTCTCTCACGCTCCCTCCCGCTCTCTCTTTCTCTTTCATTCTCGCACTCTTTCTCTGTCTCACCACTCTCACTCTCTTTTGCTCTCTTTCTCTTTCTTTATTTCACTATCTCTCTTGAATTTCTCACTCTCTCTCTCTATCCTATTGTTTATACTTTCTTTTTATCTTCTCTCTCCCTCTCTATTTTCTCTTATTAGAGAGCATCTTTTCTCATTCTCTCTATCACTCACTCTCTTTCATGCTCCATCCTTCCTCTCTCTTCTCTATCTCTTACTAAAATTGTCTCTCACTCTCCCTCAATCCCTCCCTCTCTCTTTCTTGGTTCTCACACTCTATCTCTTTATCTCTCTCCCTTTCTTTCTCTTTCTTTCTCTCACTCCCTCTCAATCTCTCCCTCCCTCTCTTTATTTCCTGTTTCTCTTGATCTCTCTATAACTAGCTATTTTTATCTTTCACAATCTTTCTCTCTTTCTCTCTCCCTCCCTCTTTCTCATTATCTCTCATTCTCTTTCTTCTTTCTCTCTCTCTCCGCCTCCTTCAGTGTTGCTCTTCCTTTTGAACTTTTTCTCTTCCTTGCGCTCTCTCTTTCTCTATCTCTCATTTGTTCTCTTTCTTCCACCTTCTCTCTCCCATCCCTTTATCTCTCTTTCTCTTTCTTTCTCTACTCTCTCTATCTCTCTCTTTCTCTTTTTCTCTCTCACCCTCACTCTTTTTGTTGCTCTTGCTTTCCCACATCACATTACTCTCTCTATCTCAACATGTCTCTTTCACAGTCACATGCTACCTCTGCTTACCTCCCTCCCTTATTGACTATTTTCTCTCTCCCTCCCATCTCCTCTCCCTATCTTCATTCTCTCAATCCCTCTATCTCCCTTTCTCTCTCTAAGACCATCCCAGTCACTTGCCCTTCTCTCTCACATTCTCCCTCTTCCCCATCTCCCTCTCTCTCTTTCTCTCTCTTTCTCATGATCTCCCTTTGTATTTCTCTTTCTCTTAATCTTGTCTTCTCTCTCTCTTTTCATATCATAGAAAGTGGAGATGAAAAAAGAAAGAACAAGAGATTAATTTCTCTGTAACTCTCAGTCAGAGAGAATAACAAGAGTTTTTTGTATGCCTTCATGGGAAACCACCAAATCAAAATGCATTTTGTGAATGCAGAGAGAGAGAGAGGAAGATATAGAGAGAGTGATAGGAAGATCATTCTCTTTACTTCCCTCCCTCCCTTCTACTACTATCCCTCTCTCTTGCACACTTACTCTTCTCTCTCTTATTCTTCTCTTTCTCTCTCTCTGTTTGTCTCGCTCCTCTATCTCTCACTCCCCCATCTCTCTCTCAAGTACACTATTTATCTCTCTCACTCTCATTATAAGGGTGAGCGAGTGGAAGGGACAGTGCCTATCTCTCTCCTTCCCTCACTATCACTTGTTTTGTTCTCTCTTTTCTCTCACTCTTGCTATA
>NW_018218444.1:165023-171914 GCF_001263595.1 Phalaenopsis equestris | reverse complement strand
CTTATGCTTTCTATTATAATTCTCCTTCTTCTTTGTCTGTATCTTCTCTCTATCTCAATTTAATTCACTTATTCTCTCTCTCACTCTCTCTATTTCTCTCGCTCATTGATCCATCTCTCACTCTCTCTATCTCCTGTCTCTCTCTTGGTCACATTCTACCTTTAGAGAAAGAAAGAGGGACAAGTTAATAAGAAGAGGGAGAGAGAGGGATGGAATGAGTCAGGGTGAGAGAGAGGGACCAAGAGGAAAGAGCGAGTTAACAATAAGAAAGTGAGATAGAGCTAGAGTGGGACGAAGAGATGGGCAAGAGAAAGAAAGAAAGGAAAATGTGTGTTTTAGAGAAAAATTGTTGATTAGATGGGGGAGGGAGAGGAGAGATAGAGGGAGAGAGAGAGCTAGGAAAAGGTAGAGAGAGGTGTGTGGAAGAAAGAGAGAGGTAGATAGAGTGAGGGCGAGGTTGATGGCATGGGAGAGAGATGAGCGATGGGAATGAGGTAAAGAGAGGGAAAAGAGGGCTGAAGAAATAAAAAAAATATAGTGAGAGAGTGTGTGTGAACAAGTAAGTATAAGACATAAAATAATGGAGCTTGAGAGAGATAAAGAGTGTGGGAGAGTCGTAAAGTGAGAGTAAGAAACGGAGCAATAGAGAAATACAGAGAGAAAGAAAAGAGTAACAGAAATAGTGATAAAGTAGGAAAGAGAACAAGCGCTAAAGAGAGTGAGGGTGAGAGAGTAGAATAATAATAGAGTGAAGGATAAAGAGGGAGTAAGTGAGAAAGATCGAGAGATAGATATAGTAAGAGAGAGGGAGGGATGGGTTTATAGAAGAGAGAGATGGAGAGTGAGAGAGAATGATAAAAGAGGTGAAATAAAAGGGAGCGAGAGAGAAAGAGATAATGAGAGAGGGAGTTGATAAAGCACACTCTCTCATACCATCATCCTATATCATATCATCAGCTTTACCCTCCCTCTCATTGTCTCCTTACCTCACCAACTCTCCTTCTATATCTCCCTCTCATCTCTCTCATTGCTCTATCTTACTCTCCTTGTCTCTTATCTCAATCTTTATCTCTTGCCCCCCTCCCTCTTCTCTTATCCTCAAGTGCTTCCTATCTATCTATCAGTTGAAGAGAATGACTAAACCTCTCATATTTCTCTACCTCTCTTCTCATTCATCCTACCTTCTTTCTCTCCTCTCTCTTCTTTCTTTCTCATTTCACCTTATTCACTCTCTTCTCCCACCCTATCTTACTCTCATTATATTTCTCTCCTCCTTTATCATTCCCTTATCTCTCTCTACATGTCTCCCTCTCTCACCCTCTCTCTTTCTCCATTTCATATTTTTTCTTACTATTCTTCTATATCTCTATCTCCCAATCTTTATTTTTTTTGAGGGATAAAGAGAGAAAGAGAAAGGGAGGAAGAAAGAGAAAGGGAAGAAGGGAGAGTCTCTATATGAAAGAGATGGAGTCAGTTAGTGAGAGAGAAAGAGAGCGTAAAATAGGGAATGGTCATTAGAGAAGAGAGGCCCTTTTCTGTCTCTCTTCTTCCCTTGTTGTCTTTCTCACTTACTTCCCCTCGTTAGCTCCTATTTCTCTCCCTATTTTGCATCACTCTTCCTCTTTTCACGTCACTATTACTCTCTTTGTGAGAGAGAAAAAATAGAAACAGAGAGAACTAAATAAATCAAGAGACAAAAAATGATGGAGGGAGTGAGGAAAGGTGGGAGGGAGAGAGGAAAAGCGAGAGAGAGAGAGAGAGAGAGAGAGAGAGTGGGAGAGAGGTAGGAAGTGGGAGAGTGGTAGAGAGTGGTTGATGATAGAGAGATGAAGGACAAAGAAGAGATAGGAAGGGATGGTGAGAGTGGTGATAGAGAGATAAAAGAGAGAGAGAGGGTGAGCGAGGGAGTGTGAGACAAAGTAATGAGAAAAAAAGCTAGAGAGAATGGCAAGGGAGATGAAGCGAGAGAGAGAGAGAGAGCAGGAGTAAGAGTATGTGTGTGCGAAAAAGAGGGGAAGAGAATAGGAAAAGAGAGTAGGAGAGGGAGGGACAGATTGAGAGGTAAAGTGAGTAGAGAGATAAAATGAAAAAGAAGGGGGAGTGAGCAAGGGGGTAGGGTTGGAGAGAGGGAGAGAGAGAAAGACCTTGAGCCTTCCACTCTCTCACACTTCTAATGAGAGTGCAAGAGAGTGTGTGAGATAAATGGGGGGTGAGAGGCAAAAAAGGAGAGAGAAGAGTGAGAAAGAGAAAAAGAGAAAAGAAAGAGAAAGAAAGGGAGGGGAGAGACAGGGTGGGGGAAAAAAGAATGAATGAGAGAGAGCATGAGGGAGAGAACGTGAGAGAGAATGAATGGGAAAAAGAGCAGGAGGAAGAACAACAGTAAGGGAGGGTTAGAGAGAGAGATAAAGGAAGAGATAAAATGAGAGAGAGAGTGAGAAAGAGGGAGAGAGAGAGAGAGAGAAAGAGGGAGAGAGAGAGAGAGAGAGAAAGAGTTTATGAGAGATAAAAATAGCTAGAGATAGAGAGTGCAAGAGAAGCGAGATAGAGAAAGAGGGAGGGAGAGAGTAAGAGGGAGCAAGAGAAAGCAAGAGAGAGAAGGGGAGAGAGATAAAGAGATAGAAAGTGAGAACCAAGAAAGCTATAGGGAGAATAAGAGAGAGGGAGTGACTGAGGGAGATGAGACATAGTGTGAGTGAGTAAGGGATGGAGAAGAGAGAGAAAATGAGCAAGGATGCTCTCTAAAGAGAAAGAAGGGAGAGGGGGAGAGAGAATACTAAAAGAAAGTAGAGAAAGTAGGATAGATAAAGGGAGAGAGAATAGAGAGTGAGAGAGGAGAGACAAAAAGTGAGAGGAAGAGTGACAGAGAAAGAGAGATAGAGGGAGGGAATAGAAGAGAAGAGAATGGAGAGTTCTATATCACATCTCTCACTCACTCTCTTTTACCTAGGTCTTTCCCTCTCCCTCTCTAGAGATATTTCTAAAGATATTTCTCATTATCTCACTCTCCCTTTCATCACTCTTTACCTTTATCCTGCCAACTATATTCCTTATCTCTCTCCTCTCTCTATCTCAATCTTCTATCTCCTTTTCGCACTCTCCCGCTCTCTTTTCTTTTCCTCTATTTATCTCCCTCTCTATATCGCTCTTTCTCTCGTACCATCAACCTCTCTCTCTCTTCTCTCTCTTTCTCTCTCTTCTCTATCATTCTCTATTCTGATCTCTCTCTTATCTCTCTAGCAAGGAAGAGGGAGGAGGAGAGAGATAGGATATGAGAGAGGCAGAGAGAGAAAGAGTGTGAGAGTGAGAGAAGAGGGAGAGTTACAAAGAATGAGACTAAGTGAAACAATTATATATAAAGAGCTAGTGAGAGATCTCTCTCTCTCACTATCACCCTCCATCTCTCCATCACTTACACACATTCTCTCTCACTCCCACTTTTATTAGATTCATTTATAGTTCTCTCTCTCCCTCCCTCTCTCCATCTCTTCATCTCTTTTCTCCTCTCCCTATTTTTCTCTCTCTCTCCTTCCTCATCATTCTCTCAATTTTTCTCTCTTCCTTTCTCATGCTCCCCATCTCACTCTTATCTCTCTCTCCCTCTCCTCCCTCTCTCTCTCTCTAACCTCTCTATTTCTACCTTTATTTATCTCTCTCTCTCTCATTCTTTATCGTTATCCCTCTTCTCTGACTCTCTCACTCTTTTTTTATCCTTCCCTTTAACTATCTCTACCTCCCTCATCCCTTCTCTTTCTCTCTCCCTTTCTCTCTTTTTCTCCCTCACTATCACTCTCCCTCTCTATATCTTATCTCTCACTCCTATTTCTCTCTTTCTCTCTCTTGCTCCATCTCACTCTCTCTCACTATTGATATCTCTTTCTCCTACTTTCTCCATATCTTTCTTATCTCTCCCTCTCACTCTCTCTCCCTCTCACCTCTCTCTTGCTCTCTCCACCTCAGAGAGATAGACCCTCCATCCCTACCTTTCTATCCGTCCATCTCTCCCTTGTTCTATCGCTATATCTCTATATTCTTATTCTCTCTTTCACTATCTCCTCCTCTCTTTCTTGTTATATCTCTCCCTTCCCCTCTTTCTATTACTCTCTCCTTCTTTCACTCTCTCTACCTCGCTATCACTCATTATTTCTCCTTTTGTCATTTCTCTGTAGCTTTATATCTTTCACTATCTTCCTTTCCCCCTCTAAGTCTCACTCCCTCTTACCTCTCTCACTCACTCTCTATATTTCATCTCTCTGACCTCTCTCAAATGAGAAAGATAAGCATATAATGAGTGTGACTGAGCAAGAGATGGGGGATCATCGATCTCTCTCCCGCATCCCTCCCTCTCTTACTCCCTCTCTCCCACTCTCTTTTTCTCACTCTCTCTTACTCTTGATATGTTTCTCTCACCCTCCCCATCTTTCTCTCACTCCCCATCCCTTTCTATTTTTCATCTCTCTCGCTCTCTCTATCTCTATACCACTCTCTATTTCTTCTCTCTTTCTTTTTCTTGTACTTGTTTTAGTAAGAGATAGAGAGATAGCGAGAGACAATTAGAGGGAGGGAGTGAAAGAAGAAGAGAGCATCTCTACATATAGAGAGATTGAGAGAGAGGCAGGTTGATAGATGGATGGATGGAGAGAGAGAGAGTGTATAGAGGGAGTGAGAGAAAAAAAGTGTGAGATATATAATGAGCGATAAGGAGAGATAGAACGATAGAGAGAGAGTGATAGAGGGAAGGATAGAGAGAATGAGGGAGAGTGTTTGAGAGAAAGTATAAGAGGGAGAGAGAGGAGTACTCTCTATTTTACCTCACTCTCTCACTTGCAATCACTTTTGATATCTTGTTTTATGTGTTCTCTCTCTCAGTCTCTCAAGCTCACTGTCTCTCTCGTTATAAAGGTGGAGAGAGGGATGTAAAGAGAAAGATAGAAATGCTCCATATTCTCCCTAGTGAGCGAGTGAGTGAGACAGGAAGAATCTGAGAACAAGAGGAAGGGGGGAGATATAAAGTGTGAGAGAAAGAGAGAGAAAAACAGGTTAGTCCTCTCTTTCGTGCTTTACTTCTCTCTTTTACTCCTCTCTCTTTCTCACTCTCACTTATTTCACTCTTGATATTTCCCTCTCTTACCTTCTCTATTCTCTTTCTTGCCATCTCCCTCTCTCACTCACATTATAGTAGAGAAGTGTACAATAATGTAAGCAAAAGAGAGAGAGAGAGAGGAGAAGATGCAGAGTGAGAGAGAGAAATATTATGTGAGAAAGGTTTGGGTAGAGAGAGAAGAATGTGTGTGTGAGGGTGAGAGTGAGTGAGAAATTGAGAGAAATAAAAAGAGAACTCATTCTATCCTCTCACACTCTCTCTCACTCTCTCTCTCTCTCTTTTAATCTCTCCCTTTCTGTTCCTTTCTTTAACTATCATCCCTCTCACAAATTATCAGGTCTCTCTCCCCATCTCTTCAAATGAGGCAAAAAGAATGTGATATTAAGAATGTAAGAGAAGCGAGGAAGTGCTACAGAGAGGGGGTAAAAGAGAGAGGTGAAGGGAGAGTGAGATAGAGCAAGCGAATAGAGGTAGCAAGAGAGAGGCAAAGATAGAAATGGAGAGAAAGAGAGAGATAGAGCGGGGATAGGAGGGATGGAGGGAGATCATCTCTCATTCTCTTACTACTACTCTCCCTCATTCCCTCAATCACTTCCTCTCTCACTCCTCTCTCTCTCTCTCTCAGGATCTTTCTCTTTGACTCTGCCTCTCAGCTTCACTGTTTTTCTCCCATTTCTCTCTCTCTGTTAGTCTTGAATTACTTTTCTTCTTCTATCTCCTATCTCTCTTCTCTCTCTACCTCTCCCTCCCCATGTCTCTCTCTCACCTCTCTCCCGCTCTTTCTATCTAAGAGAGAAGCCATCCATCCCTTCCAATACTTTTGTCCCTCCATCTATCTCCCGCTCTAAAATTATATCATTTTTATTCTTATTCTCTCTTTCAATCTCTTCCTCTCCCTCACTTTTGATATCTTTCCCTCCCCCTCGTTCTCTCCCTCTCTCTTTCTTTCTCTCTCTATCTCATTTTCTCTCATTCTCTCTCATTATCTTATCTCTCTCTAAATCTTCCTCTCTCTCTTTCTCTCTCTCTCTCATTCAAACTCTACCTCACTACCATCTCTCTTTCTTACTCACTCTCTCTATTTCTATTCTTTCCGACTCTCTCACATGAAAGAGATAAACTGATATATTCAGTGAGTATGAGCGAGACGGGGGATCAACCTATCTCTCTTATGATCTTTCCCTCTCTTGTTCACACTCTCTCTCTCTTGCTCCTTCACTCACTCTCTCACTTTGGATCTCTCTCTCCCTCCCCAGCTTTTTCTCGCACTCTCTGTCTTCCTCCATTTCTCTCTTGCTCTCTTGCTCTGATCATTATCCTCTCATTTTTTCTCTCTCTAGATAGTGACAAGGAGAAAGGGAGAAAAAAGAGAGGGAGGGAGAGAAACAAGTACAAAGGGAGAAGAAAATAGATCTTCATTCTCTCTCTTTTTGTATCTCTCTCCCCTTTCCCTCGCTATTGTTCTTCTTTTTGCACTTTTTCTCTCCCTCATGCTCTCCCTCATTTTCTCTATCTCTCATTCATTCTATTTCTTCCACCCTCTCTCAATCCTTCTTTTCTCTCTTTCTCTTCTCTCTTTATATTTCTTTCTCAACTCTCTCTATTGCTCTTGCTTTCTCACCTCTCATCACTCTCTGTATTGCTCTTGCTTTCCCACCTCTCATCACTCTCTCTTTCTCAACAAGTCTCTTTCATAGTCACATTCTACCTCTGCTTACTTCCCTCCCTTACTGAATCTTTTCTCTCTCCCTCCCATTTCCTCTCCTTATCTTCATTCTCTTAATCCCTCT
>NW_018218444.1:159758-164967 GCF_001263595.1 Phalaenopsis equestris | reverse complement strand
CTCACATTCTCTCTCTTCCCCATCTCCCTCTCTCTCCCTTTCTCTCTCTTTCTCGTGGCGAGACACAAAAAGTGGGAGTAAGAGAGGGAGAGAGTGAGAGGAATAGATTGAGAGAGAGTGTATGTGTGTGTGAGCATGTCTATGAGAAGTATGAGAGGGAGGGAGGAAGACAGTGAGAGGATGTGAGTGAGGAAGAAAAAGTAGGCGGTAGTGAAGAAAAATGTGAGAGAAGAGGTAGAGAGCAAGAGTGAGCGAGTGAGAGAATTGGGATAGCTAAAGATATTGTGAGAGAGATGGGGAGAGAGTGGATCAAAGATAGAGAGAAGAGGGTGAGAACAAGTGAGGGAGTGGAAGAGAGAAATTAAAAAAAGAGAGAGTGAGAGATCGGAAGTGAGAGCATGTGGGAGAGTGGTAGACGGAGAGAAGTGTGAGGTGATAAAGTGAGGGGGAGAATTAAAATGTAGATTAAAAGTCAGGGAGAGGGGGAGTAATGAAAGAGAGGAGAGAGAGAGAGGAAGAGAAGGAGAGAGGTAAGTGAGAGACAGTGATAGCGAGAGTGAGAAGAGAGGGAGATGAGATGGAGATAAAGATAAGAGAAGAGAAGAGGGAGGAGTAGGATAGGAGAGAGGAAGCTAGAGAGTGGGAGGGACAAAGATAATAACAAGAGCCATAGAAAGAGAGAGAGAGTGTGTGTGAACAAAGAGAGAAAACTCTCCCTCTCAGTGAGAGAGGGAGAGGGAGAGTGTGAGAAATATAGGGAAAGCCTGGAAGGGAGAGGTGAAATAAAGAGTTAGATAGTGTGAGAGAGGTGAGCGAGAGAGATGGAGAGCGATAGAGAGTAAGAGAGAGTAGAAGAGAGAATGGAGGGAATGAGATAGGGAGATATAATGAGGGACCTACTAAAAGATAGGGAGAGGGAGAGAGGGAGAAAGATAGAGTGTAAGGGATAGAGAGAGCAAGAGAAAAGAGATGGAGTGAAAGAGAAGGAGTGGGAGAGAGAGTGAGAGATTGATAATGAGACAAAGATAAAGATAAATAAATGAGAGAGAGGGGGAAGGGAGATAGTGAAGGATTCTCCCTCTCTGCCTCTGTTTATCATTCTCTTTCTTTTTTTCTCTATCTTGTCATCATTCTCTCCTTCACTCAAAAAGCTAGAGAGAAATTTAAATAGTTAAATGGAGAGAACACAAAGAAGTGAAGAGAGATTAAGAGAAATAGGGAGAGAGCGATATCAACAGTGAAAGAGAGAAAAAGAAATAGAGAGAGAAAAGGGGAGTAAGATAGAAGGGTAGTGAAAATGAGGGACTCGAATGGAGAGAGTTAGCTAAGGAATTAGAGTGAAGAGGTAGACAGTGAGAGAGGAGAAAGGGAGGAAAAGTTGGAGGCTATTTCTTCTTATTCTTGCGGTTTAATAATGGCATGCATGCCAACTTGATGTAATTTTCCTTTGTTTTTCTCTTCTAGAAGATATTTTATCTTCTTTTTCTTGTAATCCCTAGCGTATATTAGGCTTTATGTCAAATGAGAAAGAGATGGCTTTTATTTGGGCAAAAATTTGCATTTGAAAAATTTGCATTTGTTGCATTTGATTGCATTCCTATGGTTTCCCTTAGAAATCCAACCGATCTTCGTTGCCACCTTCCAAGGAGTTCTTCTCTAACTTATCAAATGGATTTCCACCTCGTTTGTAGCGTCAACCATTGTACCAAGTTTCTATTCTGACATCAAGCAAAGGGTGAATGTCACATACCAATTTTCTTGTTTGAGTTGAGCATTAGGTCAAGGTATATCTCCATCAATCTATTTTTATCGCTAGGTTCTACCCATCCTTTCGGTTGGTTTGCTCCAGCTTTTGGATGATTTCTTGTGTTTCATGTATCTCATGTGACTGCCATCTTTTCCCCTCAGTTTTTTATAACATCAGAGAAACTGAGAGAGGGTGAGTTAGAGAGAGAAGAATATGTGTGTGAGAGTCAGAGTGTGAGTGAGTGAGAGACAGATAGAGGGTGAGAACTCATTCTACTCTCTTGCACTCTCTTTCTTTTATAATCTCTCATTTCTCTATCTATCTTCTCTCTCTCAAATTATAAGATCTATCTTCCAATGAGACAGAGAGAAATGATCTTAAGAGTGAGAGAGAGGCGAGGGAGTGTGAGAGAGGGAGTAAGAGAGAGAGGGAGGGAAAGTGAGAGAGAACAAAGAATAGAGATAGGAGGAGAGGGAAAAGGATATAAATGGAGAGAGAGATAGATAGAGAGGGGATAGGAGGGAGAACACTTCTCATTCTCTCTCACTACCACTCTCTCTGATTCCTTACTCAATTGTTCTCTCTCTCCTCCCTTTCTCGGGCTCTCTCTCTTTATCTCTCTCTCTTACACTTTCTCTCCCTTCTTACTACCTCTTTATCTATTTCTCTAACCTATTTTATTACCTCTCTCCTCTCCACAATGAATCTCCCTCCCTCTCTTCTTTATCACTATGTCTCTCACTTTATCCCACTATGCACTTTCCTAACTTCTCTATCTCACTTGCTTTATGTCCCTCTCACCCTTACTCTCCCTCCCTCTCTTCATCCCCCTCTCTCTCTTTTAATCTTTCTCTCTTCTTCATCATTAAGAAAGAGAGAGAGATAGACCTCATTTGCACTCTCTTTCACTATCAACACCTCTTTCTCTCTCTCTCTCTCCTTCTCTCAAACAACAAAGACAAAGAGATCAAGAGAAAAAGAGGAGAGAGAGAGAAAGAGAAAAAGAGAGCATCCGACTTCTCTCTCACATTATCTATCACATTCTCTCACATTATCTATCACTCCTTCTCTCACTCTTGCACTCTTGCACTCTTGCTCTATCTCTCTTCACCTCACTTTATCTCTCTCTTCAGCTATCTCCCTCATTCCCTCTCCCTCCCTCCCTCCCTTCCTCTTTCTCCTTCCCTTCCTTTTGAGGGACAGAGCAGGAGAGAGAGTTAGATAATCAGAGAGATCACACACACTCTCGCTCCCTTCCTCCCCTTTCTTCCTCTTTCTCTGCTCCTTATCCTCTCCCGCCATCTTTCCAACTCTCTCCACTTACTCTCGAATTCTAACTCTAATTTTCTCTGTCTCACTCTCTTTCCCACTCCCTTCTTCTTACTCCCTCTCTCTCTTCTCTACCTCTCTTGATCTCTAGCTCTTCTTTGTTGCTCTATCTTTCCTCTCCTTATCTCCTAATCTCTCTATTTTTCTCACTGTCTCTATCTCACCGTATCTCCATCTCTCTCACACTCTTAAAAGTGAGAAAGATATATAATGAGAGAAAGAGAGAGTGAGAGAGAGGAAAAGAGCAGGAGTAACAAAGATAAGGAAAAAAGATTAAGTAAGAGAGAGAGAAAGAATAATGAAGAGGTACAAAGTGTGGGAGAAAGAGAGGGAGGGAAGGTAAAGGCAGGTTGATAGTTTTAGACCTCTCCAACCCTAACTCTTCTCTATCACTCTTTCTCCCCCATCTCATTTACCTCTACCCTTTTTCTCATTCTCAATATCTCTCTCCCCTATCACTCTAACATCTTTCTCTCCCTCAATTCCCTTTCTCCCCCTCTTTGTCTCTCATACAAACTCTTTCTTGCTCTATCTCTTGCTCCATGTCCCTTGCCCTTCTCTCTAGCTCTCTCTCTCATTGCGTTGCCTCACATTCCCTCCCCACCCTCTCTAACTCTCTTTTTCTCTCTCTCATACCTCTCACTATCACTTCTTCCCTCTCTATCTCTTTTCTATCCTCCATCTATCTATCACCAACCTCTCTTTCACTCGCCCCTCACTCTCCCTTTCCCTCCCTCTCTCTCCCTCTCCCTACCTCTCGCTCTCTTTCTGTATCGTCCCTCTATCTCATTCCCCCTCTCAATCACTTCATCTCTGCCTCTCTCCCTCACGTCTTTCCTCCCTCCATCCTTCCTTTTTTTCTTTCCTGGTTTATTTATCTCTCTCTTTTTCTCTCTCTTCTCTCTCTTTCTCTAACTTCTTTCTATCACAGTAAGAGCAATTGTGAGAGAAGGATAGGAAAAATAAGAAGGAAAGTAGTGAGAGAAATAGAAAGAGAAAATTAGAGGGAGAGAGTGGGAAAGACAATGAGATAAAAAAAAGAGAAAGATAAAAGGAAAGCTCTCTCTCTCTCTCTTTTCATCTGAAAAAATATAAAGATATGGAGATGTAAAGGGAGAGGGAAATATAATTCGATAGGGAGAAAGAGAGGGGACGAGGGAGGGTTAGAGAGAAAGAGAATAGAGAGAGGTAGAAATGTAGAGAGATGAGGGATATCTAGAGGGGTGAGAGTGAGATAATGAGAGTTAGATAGGGAAGTGATAGAGAGAGAATTATGTGAAATGAGAGAGAAAGAAGAGAGAGGAGAGATAAGGTAAGATGAAAGAGAGAGAGAGTGAAATGTAAGAGAGATAATCACTTCCTTTGACTGATAGAGAGATAGGAAGAGATTGAGGGTGATAGAAGAGAGAGAGAGGTGAGTGTGAGATAGAGAGTGAAAGAAGAGATAGGGAGAGTAACAGTAGAACAATGGAGGGAGGAGATGGAGATATAGATGGACAGTTAGTGAGGTAGGCAGAGAAGGAGAGAGGGATGGTGTAGCTAATGATATGAGATAATTCGATGGTACGAGAGAGAGAGAGTGATTAAGTGAGAGAAAGATAGAGAGAACGATGAAGCTAAAGAAAATAGAGAAAGGGAGCGGGAGAGAGGTAAAAGAAAGTAAGCAATGAAGAATGAGGAAGATAAAGAGAAATAAAGAAATAGAGAGGGAGAGAGAATGAGAGGTAAAGAGAGTGAGGGTGAGAGAGCGGAATAATGAGAGAGAGAAGCATGGGTAGACAGAGGGAGTATGTGAAAGAGAGTGAGAGAGAGACATAGAGAGCAAGTGAGAGAGAAAGATAAGAGAGGAGGAATAAAATAGAGAAAGAGAGAGAGAGAGAAAAGAAAATGAGTTATGGAGTTGATAATGCACACACTCATACCATCAACCTCTCTCATATCATTAGCTTCTTGCTCCCTTTCTCTTTCTCTCCCTACCCTTTAACACGCTAATCTATATCTGCCTCCCCACTCTCCCGTTGTCTCTCTCTCACTATCCCCCTCTCCTCTCTAACAGTCAAAGAGAGTGATAGTCCCTCTCACTTTTCTCTCCCTCTCTTCTCCTTCATCCTACCTTCTTTCCCTTCTCTCTCT
>NW_018218444.1:157795-159745 GCF_001263595.1 Phalaenopsis equestris | reverse complement strand
TTTTTCTCTCATTTCACATTATATTTCACATTATTCTCTCTATCCCCATTCTCTCTTACTCTCTTTATCTCTCTTACCCTTCAATATATCCCTCATTTCTCTCTACATGTTTCCCTTCCTTATTTCTCTTACTATCTCACCTTTCTCTCCCCCCTCCTCTTTCCTCTTATCAAATTCTCTCTCACTCTCCCTCTATATCTCTATCTGTTCTATTTTTGGAGTGAAAGAGAGAGAAAGCGAGGGAGATAGTGAGGATGAAAGAGAGTGAAAGGGCATGAAAGAGGGAAGGGAGAGAGAGAAAGATAGAGTGGAAGGAGGAAGGGGCATGAAAGCAGAGAGGGAAGGGGCATGAGCAAAAAGAGAGTAATAAAGTTTTTCCTTTATATGTCTCTCTTCCTCTTCTCTCTATTTATTTCTCCCCTAGTTTCCTTCCTCTTGCTTTTCCTCTCTTTACCTCACTATTCTTCTCTTTGTGAGAGAGAGAAAATAAAGAAAGTTAGAGAGATACCTGAATCAAGATAGAATGAAGGAGGGAGGGATGGGGAAAGTGAGGGAAGGAAAGAGAAAGAGATAGAGAGATAAAGAGTAGATATAGAAAGAGTGAGGGAGGGAGGGAGAGAGAGGGAGAGGGAGGGAGAGAGAGGGAGAGGGATGGAGCTTGAGAGAGAGTGAGTGAGAGAGAGAAGGAGAAAAAGAGATAGAGAGAACATATATAGAGAGAGGGAATCTCTCCATCCCTCCTCAATACTTCTTCCTCTATCATGTCGCTATCATCAACCTCTGTCCCACTCCCTCCCTCTCTCTCCCTTTTTACCTCACAATTGCTCCTCTTGTGAGAGAAAGAGATAGATAAAGAGAGAGAGAGAAAAAAAGGAAGCGGAGGGAGAAAAGGAGGGAGGGAGAGAGGAAGAGATAGAGAGATAGAGAGAGGGAATGAGATCTAGAGATGATATAGAAAGAGAAGGAGGAAGAGAAGGAGGGAGAGGGTGAGAGAGGGAGGGAGAGAGGGAGGGAGTGAGAGAGAGTTTGTTGATAGGGAGATGAAGGACAAAGAGATAAGGAGGTATGAAGAGATAGTGAGAGGGATGAGAGAGAGGGTGGGGGAGGGAGTGTGAGAGAATGCAATGAGAGAAAGAGCTTAAAGAAGGGCAAGGGAGAGGGAACAAGAGAGAGTGTATATGTGAGAGAGAGAAGGGGGAGAGATGGAATGGAGGGAGAGCAAGAGGAGAGAGTGATTGGGAGGGAGAGAGAGTGATAGGGAGGGAGAGAGAGTGAGAGTGTGGAGGTAAGAAACATGGGGGAGAAAGAGTGATAGAGAAGAATTGGGGATGGGGAGGGCGTCTCTCTCTCTCTAAAACTCTCAACCCATCTTTACCTTCCCTCCCTCTCTTTCTTTCTTACTCTTTCTCTCTCTCCTGCGCACTCTCTCTTTCCTTCTTTCTCCCACTCTTGCTCTATTCCTCTCTTTCTCATTCTATAGCTTTCTCTTTATTAAGAGAGTAAGAGCGAGGGAAAAAGAGTAAGATAGAGACTATGAGAAAGATAGAGAGATTAGGATATAGCAACTGGAAAGAGGGAGCAATAAACAAAAGCAATAGATAGAGAGAGCTAAAGAAGAGAGAGAGGGAGTAAGAGGGAGGGAGAGAGAAAGTGAGTGAGATAGAGAGAGCTAGAGAAGAGAGAGAGAGGGAGTAAGAAGGAGGGAGTGAGAAAGTGTGTGAGATAAAGAAAAGTAGAGTTAGAATCTGAGCGTAAGTGGAGAGAGTTGGAAAGATGGTGGGAGAGGACAAGGAGCAGAGGAAGAGGAAGAAAAGGGAGGAAGGGAGGGAGGGAGAGTGTGTGTGATATAGAGAAAGAGATTGATGGGAGAAGAAAGAAGGATAGGATGGAGGTAGAGAAATAGTGGGAGAATAAAAAAAAGTGATAAAAAAGAAAGAGGAAGGGAGGGAG
>NW_018218444.1:157050-157753 GCF_001263595.1 Phalaenopsis equestris | reverse complement strand
ATGGGAGAAGAAAGAAGGATGAGAGGAGAAAGAAGGATAGGATGGAGGTAGACAAATAGTGGGAGAAGAAAAAAAGTGATAAAAAAGAAAGAGATGGAGAGAGAGAGTGAGAGAGTGAGTGAGAATGAGAGAAGAGAGAAAGAGTAAAAATTTGAGGGTAAGTAGAGTGAAAGAAAGAAAGAAAGAAGACATTAGAGGAAAAGAGAGAACACCAGAGAGAAAAAAGAGATGTGTGTGTGAGAGAGAGAATATAAAGTGTGATGAGATAAGTGAGAGAAGAGGAGTGAGTTGGAATGAGAGAGAAATGGTGAGAGAGAGATAGGAGATATAAAGAGAAAGTGAGGTGGAGGAGAAAAGGAGATAAAAAGAGTGAAGTAGCTAGAGAGAAAATACAGTGTGAGAGAGATATATCTTGAGAGAAAGAAAGAGAAAGTGAGACAAAGAGATAGAGAGTGAGAATAGTGAGAATGAGAGAAAATAGAGGAGTAGGATAGTGAGGAAGAGGAAGAGAGGGAGGGAGAGTGTGTGTGATATAGAGAAAGAGACTGATGGGAGAAGAAAGAAGGATAGGATGGAGGTAGAGAAATAGTGGGAGAAGAAAAAAAAGCGATAAAAAAGAAAGAGATGGAGAGAGAGAGTGAGAGAAAGTGAGAATGAGAGAAGAGAGAAAGAGAAAAAATTTGAGGGTAAGAAAAGGGAAAGA
>NW_018218444.1:155372-156732 GCF_001263595.1 Phalaenopsis equestris | reverse complement strand
GGAAAGGAAGGGAGAGAAAAAAATTAGAGAGGGAGGGAGGGAGGGACAAAGAGGTAGTGAGAGGAAAAAAGATAAAAGAAGGGAAAAGAGAGAGAGATAAGTAGAGAGAGGCAAAGTGTGAGAGAGAGTGAAGCACATAGAATTAGAGAAAAAGGAGTGCTAGGGGAGGAGATAGAAGGAGAAAATAGAGAGATAGAGAGGGAGAGAGTTAGAGAGAGATAGAGAGAGATAAGGGGAGAGGTAGAGAGGGTGAGGGAGGGAGAAAGAGCAAGTTTAGGAGGCCTCTCCAACCCTAACTCTTGCTCCCTATCTCCCTCTCCCTCCATCTCTCTTTATTTATCTCACTCTCACCCCACCTCTTGCTAAAAAGACTGAGAGAGAAAAGAAGGAGAAAGATTGAGAGATCAGGGTGAGCTAAGGAGAATCAGAGAGTTGGGGTAGAGAAGAATGCCAGAGAGAAGGGCAAGAGAGGAGGGAGAGAGATTGATTGGTAGATTATAAGAGAGAAAGCAAGATCAAATGAAGGATGAGAGATGAAATTAAGGAGGGATAGCTCTCACTCTATCTCTCTCACTTAATCTCCATCTCTCTGATTATCTCTCTCTTTGATGAGGAGAAGAGAGAGAGGTAAAGTTAGGTAAAGATAGATAGCAAGTGTTTAAGAGTGAGAGAAGGAGACTGATAGATAATGTGAGAGAGAGGAGGGATGCTCTCTTTATCTCTCTCTCTCTCCTATTTTTCTCTTTCTCTCTCTTATTAGAGAGAAGGAGAGAGGAGACAAAGAGATGTTGATGGTATAAAAGAGAGTGCAATTGAAGTCCATCTCTCTCTCTCTCTTTTTCATAATGATGAAGAAGAGAGAGATAAAAGAGAGAAGAGGGAGGAAGAGTCAGGGTGGGGAGAGTTAGGATGAGACGGAGAAAGAGCAAGAAAATCGGGGTGAGAGGGAGAAAGAGCAAGTGAGATAGATAAGAGAGAGAAAGGACAAAGCAGAAGAAAGTGATAGATACAGTGATAAAGAAGAGAGGGAGGGAGATTCAGTGTGGAGAAGAAGGGGAGAGATAATGACATAAGTACGAGAGTGATAGATAAAGACATAATAAAAGAGAGAGAGAGAGAGTGTGTGTGAGAAGAAAAGAGGAAGAGAGAGAGCCCAAGAGAGAGAGGAGAAAGAGAGGAAGTGAGTGAGGGAGAGTCTTAGTGAGAGAATGATAAATGATCTCCCTCCATCCCTCCTATCCCATCTCTTTCTCTCTCTCCCCATTTTCTGCCTTTGTCCCTCTCTTGCTTCCTCTAATATGTTCCTCCCTCTCACTCTCTCCCCCCTCTCTCTCTCTCTCTCTTTCTCCCTCTCTCTCAC
>NW_018218444.1:153444-154714 GCF_001263595.1 Phalaenopsis equestris | reverse complement strand
TGAGAGAGTGAGAGAGAGAATAAATGGAACGTTAAATCCGGAGTGATTGCCAGTGAGATAGTGAGGTAAGATAGAGAATACACCAATATGTCTCGCTCTCACACTTTCTCTCACACACTCTCTCATTCTCTATCTATCCCTCCCTCTCTATCACTCATGCTCTCTATTAGTCTATCTCTCTTCTAGCTTTATCTCGCATTCTATCTCTCACACTATTTTTCTCTCACTCCCCCACTCTCTCTCTTATCTCTCTCTTGTACTATCAACGGAGTGGAGTGATGGATGAAGAGGGAGAAGGAGAGCAAGATAGTGTGTCATAGAAGGAGAAAGGTAGAGAGAAAGAGCGAGATAAAGATAGTGATAAAGAACTGAGAGAATGGGAGGGTTTCAAATAGAAGGAGGGTTTAAAATAGGGGGATGAAGGGAGGGTAAAGTGAAAAAAAGAAGAGAAGAGATGAGTAAGAGAAAGAGTGGTAGAGAGAGATTGGGAGAGAAGAGAGAAAGATAGAGAAATGGGGGAAAGAATAATGAAAGACATGGAAATAGTATGGGAGAGAATGAGAGTGAGATAATGAGAGAGAGGTAGAGGGAGAGATAAAGAGGGAGAGAGGATGTTAGAGAGAGAGTGAGAGAGAATGAGAGAGTGAAAATAGGTATAACAAACAGGGGGAGAGAGAAAAGAGTCACTAAGAGAGCAATGTAGAGAGATGTAGAATGTGCTCAGGAGAGAGACAAAGAGATTGAGAGAGTGAGAAAGAGATGAGAAAGAGAGAGAGAAATAATGAGAGAGAGAAGAGCGAGAGAGATAGAGTGAGATAGGGAGAGTGAAGGGAAGGGAGAGAGGGATAGAGGCCTTGTCCCTTCCACATTCTCACCCTTCTAATGATAGTGAGAGAGATAAAGGTTGAGAGAAAGATAGAGTGAGATCGAGAGAGTGAAGGGAAGGGAGAATGGGATAGAGGCCTTGTCCCTTCCACATTCTCATCCTTCTAATGATAGTGAGAGAGACAAAGGGTGAGAGAGAGATAGGCGGAGTGAGAGAAAGAAGAGAGAGAAGAGTAAGAGTGCTCTAGAGAGGGACGGTAGAGGGAGGGAGAGGAGGGAGAAAAGAAATGTGAGAGAACATGAGAGGGGAGTGTGTGAGAGAGGGAGTGAGAGAGAGGATCAGAGAAAGAGAGAGTGGTTGTGAAGGTGAAAAATTGGGTGGGAGAGAGAGAAGATGGTAAAAAAGAGATAAATTAGAGAAATAATGAGAGACACTTAGTGGGAA
>NW_018218444.1:152439-153434 GCF_001263595.1 Phalaenopsis equestris | reverse complement strand
GAAAGAGTGACAGTGAGAGAGACAAAGAGAGAAGGTAAGAAAAAAGTGCTAGCGGTAGAGGAAGAAAGAGAAGTAGGAAAGAGATAGGAGGATAGGGAGGGATAGAGAGTGAGAGAAAATAAGAGAGGAAGAGACATTTAGAAAGATAAAGCGTGAGAACTTAGGAGGAGAGACATGGAGAGGGACAGTAAGAGAAAGTGAGAGAGAGTGAGAGAGAGCATGATTTAGAAGTAGGAGCATGATAGAGAATGAGTGAGGGAGAAAGAGAGAGAATTAACAAAGATGTTCTCCAGAGGTATTGAAGTGAGGGGGAGAGAAAAAAAAGAAAAAAAAAAAAAGAAAGAAAATTGCTCTACCTCTTCTTGTGGCTCAGTTCTCTCTAACAATTCTATCGCTCTACGTGTTTCTCCCTCCCACTTTATCCCTTATTCTCATTCTCTATAATGTTGTCTCTTTCTCTCCCCATCCCTCGCTTTTTTCTCTTTGTCGCTCTCTCTATCTCTCATTCTCTTTTTCTCTCACTCACAAATCTCTCTCTCCCTTTCTCTAAATCTTTCATTTTCAATCTCTTTAATGCTCCCTTTTATCTCTTCATCCCTAACTTCTCTCTAAATCATTCTCTCTTTATCTCTCCCATTCTCATTGTATTTCATTCCTCCTTTTCTCTTACTCTCGCGCTATCTAAATCTTGCTCCCTCCCTCCCTCTCACCTTTTAGCTCTCTCTATCTCCCTCTTTCTCTCTCTATCTCTTTCTATCCCTCACTTTAATTCTCCCTCTCTATCTCTCTCATTTTCTCCCTTTTTTCTCATTCTCTCTTGATCTATCTCTCTGACTCTTGGTATCATTCTCTCCTCTCCTTCTCTCTTCTCTCTCGCTTAACCTCTCCCTCCCCATATATCTCTCTCACATCTCTTCCTCTCAATCATTTTATCATTTTATTCTTGTTCTCTCTTTCACTCTCTTTACCTCCCTCACGTTGGATATCCCCCGCCC
>NW_018218444.1:127694-152085 GCF_001263595.1 Phalaenopsis equestris | reverse complement strand
CACTTTTTTACGCACACTCATTTCCAACTATCTTATTATTTCTCTTCCACTTATTCTATCATAGAAAGAGAAGAGATGAGATAAAGAAAGATTGAGAGAGAGCAATTTCTCTCTCACTATCTCTTTCCTTCTCCCGCTCTATCTAGTTTTTCTACCTACCAGTCTCCCATCCTCATTCATTCCAACTTTCTTCTCTCTCTTACTCTCCCTATTTATCCTTCTGTATCACTCTCCCTCACTCTCCATTTCTCTATCCTTAACTCTCTCTCTAACCCTCACTTTACCTTTCTGTTCTCTCTCTTCTTTCTTCTCTTCCTGTCTCCTGACTCACTTTTTGTTCCCCCCTCTTCTCTCAGTCTCTTGCTCTTTTTACCCACACTCAATTCTAACTATATATTTATCTCTCTTCCACTTTTAATATCAAAGAAAGAGAAGACATGAGATAAAGAATGATTGAGAGAGAGTTATCTCTCTCTCACTATCTCTCCTCTTCTCCTGCCCTATCTATTTTTTCTCTCTCCGCCTATCCCTCTCTCTCCCTATCTATTGAGAGAGCAAGAGTTAGAGTAGGAGAGAGAATTTTGTCTCTCATCTCTTCTTCTTCTATCTCATAGGGAAGAAGAGTTTAAGAGGCAGAGAGATATAAGAGGGTGTAGAGAGAGGGAGGGGAAGAAATGATTAAGCATGGAAGGGAGAGTCAGAGAATGGGAGGGGAAGAAATGAATAAGGAAGTGAGAGTCAGAGTGAGTGAGTAGAGAGATAATATGACAAGATATATCTCACCCTCCTCTTCACTCATCTCCTCTCCCCCTTTTTATCTCTCTCAATATCCCTCCCTCCCTCTCTATTCCTCTAATGATCTTGTTATCACTTTCTCTGAGTGAGAATGTGAAAATGAGAGAGAGAATGAGAGAGAGTGAGAGAAGAGAGAGTGTCAAAGAATGAGAGAGAATTAAAGAAGAGGAGCTCTTTATTTCTCTCTCTCTCTCTCACCTTTCTCTCCCTCTTTCATATCTTTTTGTCTTCTCTGACCTTCTATTTTTCTCTTAAAGAGAGGGAATGAGAGAGACTGGGACAAAAAAATAGGTTGATTTTTTGAGAGAGATATAAAGAGAGAGTCATGTTAGAGAGTGATACCTCTATTCTCTCTACCTATCTCTACCTCCCCCCTCCCTCTCCCTCTATGTCGCTCTCTCTCTCTCTTTCACACACACTCTCTTTGCTCTCCTTCGTTCTCTCTTCTTTCTCTTGCTCCCTCACTCTCTCTTTAACTATTCTCTCTCTCCATCATTCATTTTCTTATCTCTTATCTTTCTCTCTCCCTAAACTATTAACTTGTTCCTCTCTCCTAATCCCCATCACTCCCTCCCTCCTTGTCTCTCTCACTCTCAAGCTTCTCTCACCCCTGATATCTCTATTTCCTTCTATCTCTTAATAGAAGATTTGAGAGAGTGAAATGTTGATAGTTTGAGAGAGAGAATGTTTGTGAAAATGAGAGAGAAGAGATAGAAAGTGAAGATAATTAAAAATTATAAAAAATAGAACAAGAGAGAGATATTCAGTGAGAATTCTCTTTGTTTATCTCTCACACACACCTCATCATTGTCTCTCTCACTCTCTCTTCCACTCCCTCCCTTTGAAGGTTAGAAGGGGGGGTGGAGGGCGGGAGCTAGAGAAACGAGAGAGAAAAAGAGCTATAGAGGAAGAGAAGGAAGAGTGAGAGATTGGAAGACAAAGGGAGGAAGAGTTCAAGAGAGATTTAGAGTGGGAGAGAGTTAAAAGGGGAGGGAGGCTAAGAGGGAGATAGAGCTAGAGATAGAGAGATAAAGTGAGAGAGAGAGAGCATGGGAAAGGAAATGAGGGAGCAAAACGAGGGAGAGAGAGAAGAGGAGGGAGGGAGGGAGAGATATAAAATAAGAGAGAGAGAGAGAAGAGAGAGAGAGAGAGAATGCTAGAGAGAGAATGCTTGTATTTGAGAGTGAGTGTGAGGGAGAGAGCAAGAGTGTGAGAGAATTAGTGTGGGTGAGAGTTAAATAAGAGAAGAGAGAGAGAGAGAGCAATGGGGAGACTTAGAGAGAGATGGGTGAGGATAAAAACAGTTGAAAGAGGGAGAGTAGTGTGTGCATGTGTGAGAGAGAGAGAGAGGAAGAAAGAGCTCCCCCTCTTGTTCAAATCTCCACCCACTCTCTCCTATTTTTTGTCACGCTCCCTCTTCTACCACACTCTCATTCTTGCTCATTATCTTTCTCACACACTCTATTTTTTATTATCACACTTATAGAGAGAGTAAGGTAAAAAGAGGGATAGGGATGGATGGAAGGACAATGAGTGAGAGAGAAGGGTGAGGGAGAGACGATAGGGGAAGAAGAGGGTGCTCTCTCGACTCTCCCTCTTACTCACTCTCTCTCCCTCCCTCTCCACCACCCTCTATTTCTCTCCCACTCAAACTCTCTCTCCCTATGTGTCAAAAAGATAAAAATTGAAAGAAAGAAATCGCTCTCCGAACTTGACTATTGCTCTCTCCTACCTCTCTCGCTCTCACTCTATTTTGCTCTTACTCTCTAGGTCCTTTTTTCTCATCTCCCATCTCTACTCCCCCTTTGTCTTTCTCCATATCTCACACTATCACTTTCTTTCTCACTATATCTCTCTCAAAATGTAGAGAGTGAGAGAGAGAGAGAGAGTGAGTGAAGGAGAGAATAAATAAAGAGGTAGAGAAGGAGACAGTGACAGAGAAACTAATCTCTTCTTCTTTCTATTTCTCATATCCTCTTTCTATGATATGAAAAAAGAGATAGAAAAGAAGATCGAGAGAAAGATAAATAGAAAGGGAGATCCTAAGAAAGAGAGAGAAAGAGAGAGATAGAGGGAGATGGGGAAGAGAGAGAATGTGAGAGAGAAGGGCAACCGATGGGGAGGGTGTTAGAGAGAAAAAAGAGAGAGGATTTGAGAGAAGGAAGATAGTGAGAGAAGATGGGAGGGAGACAAAAATGAGTCAATAAGGGAGGGAGGTAAGCAAAGTAAGCAGGGGAGGGAGGTAAGCAGAGGTAGAATGTGACTGTGAAAGAGACATGTTGAGATAGAGAGAGTAATGAGAGGTGGAAAAGCAAGAGCAACAGAGAGATAGATAGAGCAGAGAAAAAAATCTAGATCTCTTTCTCCCTCTTGCTCCATCTCTCTTTATTTCTCTCACTCTCTCCCCACATCTTGCTAAAGAGACCAACAGAGAAAAGAAAGGAGAAAGATTGAGAGATCAGGGTGAACGAAGGAGAATGAGAGAGATGGGGCAGAGAGAGAATGTGAGAGAGAAGGTCAAGGGACAAGGAGGGAGAAAGAGATTGAGATATAAAGTAAGAGAGAAAGCAAGAGAGAACATTAAAGATAGAGAGAGTGAGAGAGAGAAGAGAAGGGAGAGAAATATGTTGGGAGGAAAAGAGAGGGGAAATAGTGGTTTACTACGACATAGGGCAGGAGAGAATGAATGAGAGAGATAGATAAAAAAAGGAGAAGAAGAGAGAGAGAATAGATAGACTGAGAGAGAAAAGAGTGACAAATATAGAATGAGAGAAAGACAAAGAATTAGAATAATGAGAGATAGAGAGGGGAAGTGAGTGAGGGAGGAATGGGGGTGGTTGTAAGAGAAGAATGTGAGAGAGGAGGGAGAGAGCAAGAGTGAGAGAATGAAAGAGGAAGGAGATGGATAGAGAATGCAAGAGAGAGATAAGAAAAGAGGTAGAAGAGATAGAGAGAAGAGGGAGAGAAAAAAATAAGAGAAGTGAGAGGGAGAGATTAGAAAAAATAAAGAGAGAGTCCATGAGGGAGAGAATTAAAGTGAGAGGAAGGGAGAGAGAAAGGGTGAGGAGGGATGGTGTGAGTGAGAGAGCAAGAGAAAGAAGGACAGAAATAAAGAGAGTAGGTAGACAAAAGAAGAGAGTGAGAGAGGGAAGGAGAGAGAGTAGGAGGGATGGAGATCTAGATAGAGTAGAAATATTGATTGAGATATGGAGAGCTAGAGGGAGATGAAGAGTGAGAGACAGTGAGAGAGGTAGAAATAGAGACCAAGAGAGAGCATGTAAAGGATTGAGAGAGAGGAGGATAGGCGAGGAGATGAAATGAGTGAGGGAGGGAAGGCTCAGGGCATTTCTCTCTCTCTCTCCCTCTCTCTCTCCCTACCCCCTTGCTCACTCCCCTCTCTTTGCTCACTCCCCTCTCTTTTTCATTTTATCTCTCTACTTTCTTTACCTCTCAATCTGTCCCTCCCTCTCCTACTTTCTCTTTTCCTATTCTCTTCCCCTCTCTATCGCACACACACACTCTTACTCCTCTCTCTCTCTCGCTTCATCTCCCTTGCCCTTCTCTTTAGCCTTTTTTTCTCATTACTTTGTCTCACACTCCCTCACTCACCGTCGCTCTCTCCTTTATCCCTCTATCACCACTCTCACCATCCCTTCCTATCTCTTCTTTGTCCTTCATCTCTCTATTCAAGTCAGTCTCATTCTCTCTCGTCTCCATCTCTTACCTCCCACTCTCTCTATCTATCTGTTGCTCTTCTCTTTCCCACTTTTTTGCACCACACTCTCTCCTTATCCTTAACTCTCTCCACCTCTCTCAATCTTTTCTAACCTTGCTCTTTCTTCTCAATCACCCACTCTCTCTCTTTCTTCGCTCATTCTCACACACACTCTCTCTCTTTCCTTCATGCTCTCTCCCACTATGTATACTTATCTCCTGCCATCTTATTTATCTATCTCTCGTTTCTCAATCTCTCTTGATTCATCTCCCCATGCCTCCCTCACTCTTTTGATATATCTCCCTCTATCTCTTGCTCTCTTTTGCACGCCCACCCTATCATTATTGCTCTCTCTCTCTCACACCCTACCTACTATAAAGATTGGGAGATAGAGATATAGAAGAATAGTAAGAAAAAATATGAAATGGAGAAAGAGAGAGGGTGAGAGAGGGAGACATGTAGAGAGAGATGAGGGAATGATAAAGGATGAGAGAGAGATAATGAGAGTAAGATAGGGTGGGATTAGAGAGTGAATAAGGTGAAATGAGAGAGAAAGAAGAGAGAGGAGAGAGAGAAGGTAGGATGAATGAGAAGAGAGGTAGAGAAATATGAGAGGTTTAGTCATTCTCTTTAACTGATAGACAGATAGGAAGAGATTGAGGATAAGAGAAGAGAGAGGTGGGCAAGAGATAAAGATTGAGAGAAGAGACAAGGAGAGTAAGAAAGAGCAATGAGAAAGATGAGAGGGAGATATAGAAAGAGAGTTGGTGAGGTAAGGAGACAATGAGAGGGAGGGTAAAGCTGATGATATGATATAGGATGATGGTATGAGAGAGTGTGCTTTATCAACTCCCTCTCTCATTATCTCTTTCTCTCTCGCTCCCTTTTATTTCACCTCTTTTATCATTCTCTTTCACTCTCCATCTCTCTCTTCTATAAACCCATCCCTCCCTCTCTCTTACTATATCTATCTCTCGATCTTTCTCACTTACTCCCTCTTTCTTCCTGTCCTTCACTCTCTTATTATTCTGCTCTCTCACCCTCACTCTCTTTAACACTTGTTCTCTTTTCCACTCTATTGCTATTTCTGTTGCTCTTCTCTTTCTCTCTTTATTTCTCTATTGCTCAATTGCTTACTCTCTCTTTACCTCTCTCCCACACTCTTTATCTCTCTCAAGCTCCATTATTTTCTCTCTTCTACTTAATCGTTCACACACTCTCTCACTATCTTTTCCTTGATTTCTCCAACCCTCTTTTCCCTCTCTCTACCTCATTCCCATCGCTCATCTCTCTCCCATGCCATCAACCTCGCCCTCACTCTATATACCTCTCTCTTTCGTCCGCACACCTCTCTCTATCTTTTTCTAGCTCTCTCTCTCTCCTGTCTCTCCCCCATCTATTTGACAATTTCTCTCTAAAACACACATTTTCCTTTCTTTCTTTCTCTTGCTCTTCTCTTTGTCTCTCTCTAGTTTTATCTCACTTTTTGCTCTTCCCCTCCCTTCTCTCTTGGTCCCTCTCTCTCACCCTCACTCATTCCATCTCTCTCTCCCCCTCCTCTTCTCAACTTATCCCTCTTTCTTTCTCTAAAGGTAGAATGTGACCAAGAGTGAGACAAGAGATAGAGAGAGTGAGAGAGGGATGAGTGAGATAGAGAAATATAGAGTGAGAGAGAGAGAATAAGAGAAATAAATTGAGATAAATTGAGATAGAGAGAAGAGGAGATAGAGAGAAGAGACAGACAAAGAAGAAGGAGAATTATAATAGAAAGCATAAGAGACGTGGAGAGCGAGCTAAGAGGAATAAAGTGAGATTGGAAGATAGAGAAGGGAAGGCAGAGAGAGATAGCAAGTGTGAGAGAAAGTGTGAGAGAGAGAGAGAGAGAGAGCAAAAAGAGAGATAGTGAAGGAGGGAGAGAGATAGGCACTGTCCCTTCCACTCGCTCACCCATAAAATGAGAGTGAGAGAGATAAAAAGTGTACTTGAGATAGAGATGGGGGGTGAGAGATAGAGGAGCAAGAGAAATGGAGAGAGAAAGAGAAGAATAAGAGAGAAAGAAGAGTAAGTGTGCCAGAGAGAGGGATAGTAGCAGGAGGGAGGGAGGAAAAAGAGAACAAATGAGAGAGAACATGAGGGGGAGAGAGTGAGTTAGAGAGAGGATGAGAGATAAAAAGTGTGAAAGAGAGAGTAATTATCGAGGTGAAGATCAAAAGGAAGAGAGAGAAGAGGGTAAGTAGGGAAATAATAGAAATGATGAGTGGGAGGAAGTAAGAAAGAAACAAAAAGAGAGACAGTGAGAGAGAAAAAGATCTAGAGGAAGAGGGAGAAAAAGAAGGGAGAGAGGGATGTAGAATTAGATAAAGCAAGAGAGAGAAAGAGAGTTATAGAGAGATAGAGCTAGAGAAATAAGAAGGAGAGAGATGGGGGCTGATGAGAGAAAGCGAGAGAGAGTGAAAGAAAGCTTGTTTAATAGATAGAAAATAGAGAGGGAGGGAGGGGAGCATGATAGAGAATGATAGAGAATGAGTGAAAGTGAGAATGAGTGAAAGTGAGAGTGAATGAGCAAAGATGCTTTCTAGAGGGAGGGAAGAGAGAGAGAAGAAAAGAGAAGAAAAAAATATCTCTCTACCTCTCTTTGTGGATCTCCTCTCTTCTTGACAACTCTCACTTTCTACCTCTCCCTCCCTCCCTTCTTTTTATTCTCATTCACTCTTTCACTCTCTCCCTCTTCCTCACTCCCTCACCCTCATTCTCTCCCTCTCTCCTCATTTCACTCTCTCCACCTCATTATCTCTCATTCTCTCTCATTAATTATCTCTCTCTAGCTCTACATCTCTCTCATTTTCTATATATCTCATCCTCTCTCTCTCTTTCATACTCTACTTCACTACTATTACTCTTTCTTACTCTCTCTCTATTTCTACTCTCTCTGACTCTCTCACATGAGAGAGATAAATTGATTTAGAGAGTGAGTGGGAGAGATGGGGGATGAACATGTCTCTCTTCACATCTCTCTATCTCTTGTTCCCACTGCCTCTCTCTCTCTCATTCCCTCTCATTCTCTATCTTTCTCTATCTCTCTCACTCTGGATCTCTCTTTGTCTCCATTTTTCTCTCACCCTCTCTATCTTCCTCCATTTCTCTCTTGCTCTCAGACTCTATTTAGCTCTCTATCCATCTGCTCCTTTTTTCCTTACTCTAGTGAGAGAAAAGGAGAAGGGAGAAAAGAAGAGAGGGATGGAGAAAAAGAAAGAAAGAGAGAACATCTAAATAGTGAGTGATAGAGAGAGGAGACAAGTTGATAAATCAATAAGAAGTGGAGATTGAGTGAATGAGTTAGAGAGAATGTGGGCGAGAACAACGAGAGTGAAGAAGAGATTAATGGACCGAGAGAGACAAAGCAATATATAAAAGAGATTGAGGAGAGAGGGAGGGGGGAGAGAGGGAGAAAGAAAAAGAAAGATAAAGTGGGATATAGGTAGAGAGAGTGTGTGAAAGAGAGAGAAAATAAAGAAAAGGGGAAGACAGAAGGAGGTAGAGAGGGGTAGAGAGAGAATAGAGATATTACTCTCTATCTTGATCCTCTCTTTATCTCTCTCCCAAACTATCAACCTATCTTTTTGTCCTGATATCTCACTCACCCTCTCTCTATCCATTCTCTCTCTTCTTCACTGTCTCTCTCTCTCAATATATCCCCATCACTCTCTCTTTCTCTCCCAATATTTTTCACTCTTGCTCACTCACTACTCTCTCTTCCACTTTCTCTCTCTCCATCTTTCATTATCTTATTTTTTATCTTTCTTCTCACTCTAAACTATTAACCATTTTATCCTCATTGTTCTCTCCCTTGCTCTCTCACTCCCATGCTTCTCTCACCCATGATATCTCTATTTCTTTTTATCTCTTGCTAAAAGAGTGGAGTGGAGAGAGTGAATGTGAATTGTTGATAGTTTGAGAGAAAGTGTGTGATAAAGAGAGATAGGAGAGATAACAAAGTGAAGAGAATGATCAATTACAAGAAAGCTATCATGAGAGAGATAGCAAGTGATAGCAAGAGAGAGCTCTCTATGTTTCTCTCTAACACAAACTTTCTCACATTGTCTCTCTTACTCTCTCTCCCACTCCCCCCCTTTGAAAGGTAAGAGGGATGGAGGGAGGAAGCAAGAGAGAGAAAAAAAGAGCTACAATGAAAGAGAAAGGGAGAGTGACAGAGTGGAAAATAGATAGAATACGGGAGAGATTTAGAGTGGAAGAGAGATAAAAAGGGAGGGAGGCTATGAGGAAGACCGAGTTAGAGATAGATAGATAAAGGTGAGAGAAAGAGAGGGTTGGAAAGAGAATGTGGAAGGCAAAGAGAAGGACACGAGAGAGAAAAGAGGGGAGGAGGTATGGTGATAGAGAAAGTATAAGAGAGATTGTGTAAGTGATAGTGAGTGTGAGGTAGAGAGCAAGATTTTGAGAGACTTATTGTGGGAGTGAGTTAAAATAAAAGAAGAGAGAGAAAGTGAGCAATTGAGAGACCTTGAAGAGATGGGAGAGGATAAAGTGAGTAGAAAAAAGGACTTAAGTTTGTGCATGCGAGAGAGAGATAGAAAGAGCTTCCCTCTCCTTCAATTCTATACTCACTCTCTCCCACAACCACTAAACGATGGTTCTCTCCATTTCTCCATCAATCACTTACTCTCTCTCTACCTCTCTCTCTCTCTCTCTCTCTCTTTTGCCTCATTTCTAGCCTACTCCCTCCCTCTCTTCCCTCTCTTTTATCCCCACCCACCTTTTCTCTCTCTCTCTCTCTCTCACTCCCCCTTACCATCTTTCTCTCACTCTCTCTACATTTCTAATGCCCCTTTTCACCCTTATCTCTCTCTCCCCCTCTCCTCCCTCCCTCTCTTCCCTCCCTTCTTTCCCTCCCTCTCTCTCCCCTAAACTTCTCTATCTCCATATTTATCTATCTCTCTCTCTCATTCATTCTTACTCTCATTCTCTATTGCTATTTCTCTTCTCTCAAGCTCTTAATCTTATTATATCCCTCCCTCCCACTAACATTCTACTTTATTTTGCCTACTTATTTCTCTATCTCTCCCCTTTCTCTCCATTTCTCCCTCACAATAAATCTCCCTCTCTATCTCTCTTTCTCTCACTCCCCTTTCTCTCTTCTCTTTGGCTCGCTAACTCTCTCTCACCCTTTATAAAAACTTTTCTACGTTCTCTCTATCTCTTTTATCTCTCCCGCTCTCTCCCCATCACTCTCTCTCCCTCTCACCTCTCTCTTGCTCTCTCTACCTCAGAGATAGGGAGAACCTGACTATCTTTTTGTCGTCCATCTCTCCCTCACTCTATCATTATATCTCTCGATTATCATTCTCTCTTTCACTCTCTCCCCCTCTCCTTCTTGATATAGCTCTCCCTCCCCATCTTTCTCTCACTGTATCCTTGTTTCGCTCTCTACCTCAATATCTCTCATTCTTTCTCTTCCTCTTTCTCTTTCTCTCATCTTTTTATAGATTTAAATCTCTCTCTATCTCTTTTTCCCTCTCTCCTATATCTCTATATCTCTTTCTCTGCTCTATCTCTCCTATCTATCCCTCCCTTATCACACATAATCTCTCCCAAACAATCAACATGTCACTCTCTTCCAATCTCTTCTAAAAAGACAGAGAGTAAGGGATATCAGGAGTAGGAGAAGCAAGGGAACAAGGAAATACAGTGAGACTGAGTGAGTGAGAGAGAAATAATGATAGAGATGGGAAAGAGAGACAGGTTGATAGCTCAAGAGAGAGAGGAAGAGTGAGTGAGGGAGAGAGAAGATTGAGAGAGAGTGAGAGCTAAAGAGTTAAGTGAGAGGGACAGAGAGATAGAGAGATAGATAGTGAGTGAGAGAAAATTGATAGATGGAGTGATAGTTTATAGCTTAAGAGAGTGTGTGTCAGAGAGAGAAGCAAAATAGAGGGGGTAAAAAACTCCCTCTCTTCTCCTCTATCATGTACGACCTCTCTCTTTCGCACTCTCTGTCCCCCTCTCTCTTTTTCTCTTTTTCCCTCTCCCTTCCTCCCTCCCTCCCTCTCTTCCTATATTTCTCTATCTCTCTCTTCCTCTCCCTCTATCTTCCTTATCTCTATTTTGTCCTCTTTCACCCTCTCTCTATTCATTTATCAAACTATCACTCTCTTAATCTTTCTCTATTTATAGATGCTCTCTTCTTTTTTCTCTCCCTCCCTCTTTTCTGTCTATCTCAATCTCTCTGTCTCTTGTCAGAGAGCAAGAGAAAAATAGAGAAGAGAAAAGGAAGTGCTAGAGAGAGAGATAATAAGAGAGGTGAGAGAAAGATGGCGAGGGAAAGATAGAGATATCAATAGTAAGAGAGAATGAGAAACAAAATCTGGGAGAGATGGAGTAAGAGGAAGGAAGTGGGAGTAAGAGGTGGGAGTAAGTGGGAGTAAGAGAGGGAGGGATGGGGGGAGAGAGATTGATTGATCCCCTAATCTCTCTCCTCTCTCCTCACTTTATCTGTCTATCTCTCTAATCTGAGAGAGAGAGTTAGTGAGAAGAGAAATAGAGAGACTGCGAAAGAGAGATAGGAAGGAGGGAGACTTAGAGAGGGAAATGAAGATAGAGAGATATATAGTGCTACAGAGATATAAGAGAAAGAGAAAGAATGAGAGATAGTGAGGTAGAGAGAGTGAAAGAAGGAGAGAGTGAGAGAAAGTGGGGGAGAGAAATATATAAAAAATTAGAGGGGGACAGAGTGGAAGAGAGAATCAGAATAGAGAGATATAGTGATAGAGTGAGGAAGAGATGTAGGGACAGAAATATAGGCAGAGATGAAGGGTCTCTATCTCTCTCTAAGGTGGAGAGAGGTGGAGAGAGGGGAGAGGGATAGAGAGTGAGGGAGTGAAGGATAGGGAGAGGAAGAAAGGGGGAGAAAGAAGAGATTTAGGGAGAAAGTGGGTGAGAGATATAAAGAGAGAGAGAGAGAGTGAGATAAAGCAAGAGAGAGACAGAGAAAGAGAGAAAGGGGGATTGAGAGATAGAGATATAGAAATAGTTATAATGAGAGATAAAAAGATAGAAAGTGGGAGAGCTAGAGAAAGAAAGAGGGAGCTCGAGAGAGGTAGAATGTATGTGGGAGAGATGAACACAATGGAGTGAGAGAAGAGGAATAATGATAGAAAATGAGAGTGAGAGAGAATGAGAAAGAGACATATAAAAATAGAGATAGAGAGGTTAGGGAGAGAGAAAGAGGAAGGGAGGAGAGGGAGAGAGAGAAGACTGAGAAAGGGAGCATGAGAAAGGGAGAGAGAGTAAGAGAAAGATGGGGAGGGATAGAGCGTGAGCAAAAAAGGGTGAGGAGAAAAGAGAGGGAAGAAAGAGGGAGGAAGAGAGTCCGAAAAGAAGCTAGAAAGAGTAAGAGTGAGAGATAGTGTGTGTGAGTAATGAAGAGATGAATATGATAGAGAGAAAGATCTCTCACTAGCTATCTCTCTATCTATATCTCTTTCTCTTATTCTCATTCTCTCTAACTCTCACTCTTCTCTCACTCTTACACACTTTCTCTCTCTCTCCTCTTTTGTATCATATCTTTCTCTACACCATCTTTCTTGCTAGAGAGAGACGGAGATATTAGAACAGAGAATAATAGAGATGGGACAGAAAGAGAGGGAGAGGGTAAGGTAGAGAGTGGTGGAAGAGAGAATGTGAGAGAAATTAATGGTATGAGAGATAGAGCGATTAAGAGAGTAAGATAAATAGAAAGAGAGAAGGCAGAATGTGAGGGAGAGGGAGGGATATAGAGAGGGAAATAAAGGAAGAAGAGCTCTATCACACCCTCTTCTTCCCTCATCTCCTCTTCCCATTATCTCTCTCTCAATATTCCTCCTTCCCATAAGGTCCATCCGTTTATCTTGCTCTCACTCTCTCTAAGTGAGAAACTGATAATGAAAGAGAGGATGAGAGAGATAATAAGAGAGAATTAGAGAGAGTGAGGCAGAGTGTCATAGAATGAGAGAGTGAGAAAAGGATCGAAGCAGAGAAAAAGCTCTTTAATTTTCTATCAGTCCCTCACTCTCTCCTCCCTCTTTCACATCTACTTGTCCTCTCTAACCTTCTCTATATCTAAGAGAGTGAGATAAATAGAGGGAGAGAAGGGAGAGTGAGAGAGATGGCAGGATATGGGCAAGAAAGAGAGATGATCTGTATCACATCATCTTCTTCCCTCATCTCCTCTCCTCCCTTTTCCTCTCTCTCAATATCCCTCCCGCCCTCTAAGTCATGGGGGATCAACCTCTCTCTTTCCTATCTTTTTCTCACCCTCTATCTTCCTCCATTTATCTCTTACTCTCTACCTCTCTCTTGCTCTCTATATTTCTCCTCTCTTTCTTTCTCTTTAGTGAAAGCTAAGGAGAAAGAGAAAAAAAGGGGGGAGGGAGAGAAATGAGATATCTTCTAAATAAAGAAAGAGAGTGCAGAGATAGGTTGAAAAATCAATGGAGAGAGGAGACTGAGTGAGAGAGTTAGAGAGTGTGGAGATAGAAGAAAAGAGAGAAGCAGAGATTAAGGGGGAGGGAGAGAGACTGAGGAATACATAAAAGCGATGGAGAAGGGAGGGAGGGATGGAGAGAGGAGGAAAGAAGGAGAAAAATAGAGCTGGATAGAGGTAAAGTGAGGGTGTGTGAAAGAGATAGAGCGGGGGAGGTAGAGAGGGGTAAAGGGAGGATAGAGATATCATTCGCTATCTTGATTCTCTCTTGATCCCTCTTTCTTTGAAACTATACCTCACTACTATCTCTCTTTCTTATTCTTTCTCCCTATTTCTATTGTCTCTAATTCTCTCACATGATAGTGATAAACTAATATAGAAAGTGAGTGAGAGAGAAGGGGGATCAACCTGTCTCTCTTCCCATCTCTCACTTTATTATTACAACACCCTCACTCTCGCTCTCTCATTCTCACTCTCTCTCACTCTGAATTTCTCTCTCCCATCCCCATCTTTTTCTCACACTATCTTTGTCCATTTCTCCCTAGCTCTCTACCTCTCTCTAGCTCTCTATCTATCTCTCTTTCTTTCTCTAGTGAGAGATAAGGAGAAAGGGAGAAAAAAGAAAGTGAGGAAGAGAAAGAAGGAGAGAGCATCGAATTAGAGAGATAGATAGGAGACTAAGTGAGAGAATTAGAGAGTTTGGGAGAGGACAAAGAGAGAGAAGAAGAGATTTAGGGAGAGCGAGAAAGAAAGAGAAAGATAAAAAAGAGATGGAGGAGGGAGGGAGGGAGGAGAAAGAAGGAGAAAATAGAGTGGTATAGGGGTGGAGAGAGTGTGTGAAAGTGTGCGAGAGAGAGAGTAAGGTAGAGGGAGAGACAAGTGGAAGTGGAGTGGGGTAGAGAGAGAATTAAGATATCACTCTTGATCTTTATTCTTTCTATATCTCTCTCCCAAACTATCAACCTGTCTTCTTGTCCCGATCACTTGCTCACCCCCTCTCTATCCGTTCTCTCTCTCTCCCTCACTATCTCTCTCGCTCTCAATCTCTCTCGCTCTATCTCTCTATCTTTCTTTCCCTCTCTGCACTTAACCTCTCTATATCTCTCTCTGTCACCCTCTCTTTCTCTCTCTATATTTTATCTATTGCTACCTAACTCTCTTATTCACTATTCTCTCTCTCCATCACTCATTATTTTATCTCTTATCTTTCTCTCTCTCCCTAAAATTTAAACCTGTTTGTCAATCCTAATCCCCATCGCTCTCTTCCTCCCTCTCTCTGACACTCCCTTGCTTCTCTCATCCTTAATATCTTTATTTTTCTCAATCTCTTAATAGAAGAGTGGAGAGAGTGACATGTTGATAGTTTAAGAGAGAGTGTGTGACAAAGAGAGAGAGAGAGAGAAAGGAGAGATAGAGAAGTAAAGAGAATGAGAAATTACAAAAAAAAAGAGAGCATGACAGAGACAACGAATGAGAGCTCTCAATGTTTTTCTCTCTCTCAAAATATCACTCATTATCTCTCTCACTCGCTCCAACTCCCTCCCTTTGAAGTTTAGGAGGGAGGGAGGGAGGAAAACTGAGAGAAAAAGAGCTAGAGGAAGAGAAGGGAGGGTGAGAGATTGGAAGAGAGAAAGAGAGAGAGAGAGAGTAAGGGAGAGATTTTGAGTAGGGAGAGCTAAAAGAGGAGGGAGGCTAAGAGGCCAATAAAGTTGGAGATAGAGAGATAAAGTGAGAGAGACAGTGGGAGAGGGATTGAGAGAGAGTTAAAGTTAGAGAAAAGAGAGAGAGAGTGAGGGTGAGGAAGAGAGAAATACTGTGAGAGAGTTAGCGTGGGAGAGAGATAAAGACTCTCTCTATCTCACTCGCTTTCTCTCTCTCTCCCTCTTACTCCCTCTCTCTCTTCTTTAGCTCTCTCTATCTATTGCTTTTGTTTGTTGCTCCCTCTTTCCCTCCTAATCTCTCTATCTTTCTCATAGTCTCTATCTCACTCTTTTTCCTCCCTCTTACTCTCTTAATAAAGAGAAAGCTATAGAATGAGAAAGATAGGAGCAAGAGTGGAAGAAAGAAGGAAAGAGAGTAAGCGGAAGAGAGAGAAAGAGTAAGAAAGAGAGAGAGATGGAGGGAAGGTGAAGACGGGTTGAGAGTTTTAGAGAGAGAGTGGCCCTCCCCATCCCCAATTCTTCTCTATCACTCTTTCTCCCCCATCTTTTTTACCTCCACACCCTTTCTCATTCTCTATCTCTCTCTCTTCCTCCCTATCACTCTCTCCTCATTCTCTCCCTCTATTTCTTCTCTCCCCCCTCTCTGTCTCATATACACACTCCCTCTTGCTCCTCTCCCTTGCCCTTCTTTAAGCTCTTTCTCTCATTGCATTCTCTCACACTCCCTGCCCCGCCCTTTCTCTCATCCCTCTCACTATCCCTTCATACCTCCCTATCTCTTTGTCCTTCATCTCCCTATCACCGAACTCTCTCTCACTCCCTCCCTCTCTCACCCTCTCCCTCCCTCCCTCCCTCCTTCTCTTTCTATATCGTCTCTAGATCTCATTCCCTCTCTCTATCTCTCTATCTCTTCCTCTATCCCTCCCTCCTCTATATCGTCTCTAGATCTCATTCCCTCTCTCTATCTCTCTCTCCCTCCTTTCCTCCCTCCTCTTCTTTTTTTCTCTCTCCTCTCTCTTTCTCCATCTTCTTTCTCTCACAAGAGGAGCAATTGTGAGGTAAAGAGGGAGAGGGAGGGAGGGAGTAGAACAGAGTTTGATGATAGCGAGATGATAGAGAAAGAAGTATTGAGGAGGGATGGAGAGATTCCCTCTCTCTATATATTCTCTCTTTATCTCTTTTTGTCCTTCTCTCTATCACTCTCTCTCTCACGCTTCATCCCTCTCTCTCCCTCCCTCCCTCACTCTTTCTATATCTTCTCTTTATCTCTCCCTCCTTTCCCCATCCCTCCCTACTTCATTTCACTTTCTTTATCTTCTCTCTCACAAGGAGAGGAATAGAAGAGAAGAATAGTGAGGTAAAGAGAGGGAAAGCAAGAGGAAGGAAACTAGGGGAGAAATAAATAGAGAGAATGAGAGGGAGAGAGTGAGAAGAGAGGAAGAGAGACATATAAAGGGAAAACTTTATTACTCTCTTTTTGCTCTTGCCCCTTCCCTCTCTGCTTTCATGCCCCTTCCCTCTTTCACTCTATCTTTCTCTTTCTCTCCCTTCCCTCTTTCATGCCCTTTCTCTCTCATTCAACCTCTCTATCTCCCTCACTTTCTCTCTCGTTCCCTCCAAAACTAGAAAGATTGGGAGATAGAGATATAGAGGGAGAGTGAGAGAGAATTTGATAAGAGGAAAGAGGAGGGGGGAGAGAAAGGTGAGATAGTAAGAGAAATAAGGGCGGGAAACATGTAGAGAGAAATGAGGGATATATTGAGGGGTGAGAGAGTGAAAGAGAGTAAGAGAGAATGGGGATAGAGAGAGAATAATGTGAAATGAGAGAAAAAGAAGAGAGAGAGTAGGGAGAGAATGTAGGATGAAGGAAAGAGAGGGAGAGAAAAGTGAGAGGGACAGTCACCCTCTTTGACTGTTAGAGAGGAGAGAGGGAGAGTGAGAGAGAGACAATAAGAGAGTGGTAAGGGAGATATAGATGGGAGTGTTAAAGAGGTAGGGAGAGAAAGAGAAAGGGAGCGAGAAGCTAATGATATGAGAGAGGTTGATGGTATGAGCGTGTGCATCATTTTCTTTTCTCTTTATTTTCTTTTCTCTTTATCTCTCTCTCTCTCTCCCTTTCTCTCTTTTATTCCTCCTCTATTATCTTTCTCTCTCACTCTCTATCTCTCTCTTCTCTCTCCCTCCCTCTCTCTTGCTCTCTATGTATATCCCTCCCTCTCTCTCATGCTTTTCTCTCTCTCACATGCTCCATATATCTTCCTATGTTTCTCTTATTCCGCTCTCTCACCCTCACTCTCTTTACCTCTTATTCTCTCTCCCTCTCTATTGCTTTATTTCTCTTTATCTCCCTCATTTTCCATTGCTTACTCTCTTTTAACTCTCTCCCACCCCCTTTCTCTATTTTCTATAGCTTCATCGTTCTCTCTATTTTTCTCTCACTTAATCACTCACTCTCTCTCTCATACCATCGAATTATCTCATATCATTAGCTACTCCATCCCTCTCTCCTTCTCTGCCTACCTCACTTACTATCCATCTATATCTCCATCTTCTCTCTCCATTGTTCTACTCTTACTCTCCCTATCTCTTCTTTCACTCTCTATCTCACACTCACCTCTATCTCCTCTATCACCCTCAATCTCTTCCTATCTCTATATCAGTCAAAGGAAGTGATTATCTCTCTTACATTTCACTCTCTCTCTTTTTCATCTTACCTTCTCTCTCCTCTCTCTCTTCTTTCTCTCTCATCTCACATAATTCTCTCTCTATCACTACCCTATCTAACTCTCATTATCTCACTCTCACCCCTCTAGCTATCCCTCATCTCTCTCTACATTTCTACCTCTCTCTACTCTCTTTCTCTCTAACCCTCCCTCATCCCCTCTCTTTTTCCCTATCAAATTATCTTTACCTCTCCCTTTACATCTCCATATCTTTGTATTTTTTCAGATGAAAAGAGCGAGAGAAAGAGCTTTCCCTTTATCTTTCTGTCTTTTTATCGCATTGCCTTTCCCACTCTCTCCCTCTCATGTTCTCTTTCTATTTCTCTCACTACTTTCCTTCTTCTTACTTTTCCTATCCTTCTCTCACAATTGCTCTTACTGTGATAGAAAGAAGTTAGAGAAAGAGAGAGAAAAATAAACCAGGAAAGAAAATAGGAAGGATGGAGGGACAATACAGAGAGAGAGGGAGATGTAGGGAGAGAGAGAGAGGGGGGGAGAGTGAAGGAGGAGTGAGAGAGAGGTTGGTGATAGATAAATGAAGGATAGAAAAGAGATAGAGAGGGAAGAAGTGAAAGTGAGAGGGATGAGAGAGAGAAAAAGAGTGAGAGGGAGAGAGATTGAGAATGAGAAAAAGGGTGGAGGAAAATGAGATGGGGGAGAAAGAGTGATAGAGAAGAGTTAGGGATGGGGAGGTCTAAGACTATCAACCTGTCTTTACCTTCCCTCCCTCTCTCTCTCACACTTTGTACCTCTTCATTATTCTTTCTCTCTCTCCTACTTAATCTCTCTTTCCTTATCTCTCTTACTCCTGCTATTTTTCTCTCTCTCACCCTCTCTTTCTCTCATTATATATCTTTCTCTCTTTTAAGAGTGTGAGAGAGATGGAGAAAGGGTGGGAGACTCCAAAGGATACCGTTAGAAAAATAGAGAGATTAGGATATAAGGAGGGGAAAGATAGAGCAACAAAGAAGAGCTAGAAAGAAGAGCTAGAGAGCTAGAGAGCTAGAGAAGAGAGAGAGGGAGTAAGAGGAAGGGAGTGGGAAAGAGAGTGAGACAGAGAAAATTAGAGTTAGAATCCGAGAGTAAGTGGAGAGAGTTGGAAGGATGGTGGGAGAGGACAAGAAGCAAAGAAAGAGGAAGAAAGGGGGGAAGGGAGCTAGAGTGTGTGTGATCTCTCTGATTATCTATCTATTTCTCTCTCCTACTCTCTCCGTCAGAAGGAAGGGAAGGAGAAAGAGGAAGGGAGGGAGGGAGGGTGGGAGAGGGAATGAGGGAGACAGCTGAAGAGAGAGATAAAGTGAGGTGAAGAGAGATAGAGCAAGAGTGCAAGAGTGCATGAGTGAGAGGAGTGATAGATAATGCGAGAGAGAAGTGGGATGCTCTCTTTTTCTCTTTCTCTCTCTCTCCTCTTTTCTCTTGATCTCTTTCTCTTTGTTTTTAGAGAGAAGGAGAGAGGGAGAGAAAGAGGTGTTGATAGTGAAAGAGAGTGCAAATGAGGTCTATCTCTCTCTCTTTCTTAATGATGAAGAAGAGAGAAAGATAAAAAGAGAGAGGTGGGGGATGAAGAGAGGGAGGGAGAGTAAGGGTGAGAGGGAGATAAAGCAAGGGAGATAGATAAGTTAGGAAAGTGCATAGGGGGATAAAGTGAGAGATATAGTGATAAAGAAGAGAGGGAGGGAGATTCATTGTAGAGAGGAGAGAGATAGAAAAATAGGTTAGAGAAATAGATAAAGAGGTAGTAAGAAGGGAGAGAAAGTGTAAGAGAGAGAGATAAAGAGAGAGAGCCCGAGAAAGGGAGGAGAGAGAGCAATTGAGTAAGGAATGAAGGAGAGTTGTAGTGAAAGAGAATGAGAAGTGTTCTCCCTCCTATCCCCTCTCTATCTCTCTCTCCATTTATATCATTGTCCCTCTCCTCCTATCTCTATTCTTGTTTCTCTCTCACTTTCTCTCCCTCTCTCTCTTGATCCCTCTCTCACACTCCCTCGCCTCTCTCTCACTCTTAAAATCATTTCTCTGTCTCATTGGAAGATAGATCTTATAATTTGAGAGAGAGAACATAGATAGAGAAATGAGAGATTATAAAGGAAAGAGAGTGCAAGAGAGTAGAATGAGTTCTCACCCTCTATCTGTCTCTCACTCACTCACACTCTGACTCTCACACACATATTCTTCTCTCTCTAACCCACCCTCTCTCAGTTCCTCTGATGTTATAAAAAAACTGAGGGGAAAAGATGGCAATCACATGAGATACATGAAACAAAAAAAATCGTCCAAAAACTGGAGCAAACCAACCGAAAGGATGGGTAGAACCTAGCAATAAAAATAGATTGATGGAGATAAACCTTGACCCAATGCTCAACTCAAACAAGAACATTGGTATGTGACATTCACCCTTTGCTTGATGTCAGAAAAGAACCTTGGTACAATGGTTGACACTACAAATAAGGTGGAAATAGGTGGAAATCCGGAAATCCGTTTGATAAGTTGGAGAAGAACTCCTTGGAAGGTGGCAAGGAAGATCGGTTGGATTCCTAAGGGAAACCATAGGAATGCAATCAAATGCAAATTTTTGCCCAAAGAAAATCCATCACTTCATCATTTGACATAAAGCCTAATTATAAACTAGAGATTACAAGAAAAAGAAGATAAAATATCTTCTAGAAGAGAAAAACAAAGAAAAATTACGTCAAGTTGGTATGCGTGCCATTATTAAATCGCAAGAATAAGAAGAAATACCCTCCAACTTTTACTCTCTTCCTCTTCTCTCACCGTCTACCTCTTCACTCTAATTCCTTAGCTAACTCTCTCCATTCGAGTCCCTCATTTTTACTCTCCTTCTGTCTTGCTCCCCTTTTCTCTCTCTCTATTTCTTTTTCTCTCTTTCACTCTTGATATCCCTCTCTCCCTCTTTCTCTTAATCTCTCTTCACTTCTTTGTGTTCTCTCCATTTAACTCTTTAATTTTCTCTCTAGCTTTTTGATTAAAGGAGAGAATGATGAAAAGATAGAGAAAAAAAGAAAGAGAATGATAAAGAGAGGTAGAGAGGGAGAATCTTTCACTATCTCCCTTCTCCCTCTCTCTTATTTGTCTCTATCTTTGTCTCATTATCAATCTCTCACTCTCTCTCCCACTCCCTCCCTTTCACTCCATCTCTTTTCTCTTGCTTTCTCTATCTCTTACACTCTATCTTTCTTCCTCTCTCCTCTTCCCTATCTTTCAATAGGTCCCTCATTATATCTCCCTATCTCAATCCCTCCCTTCTCTCTTCTACTCTCTCTTACTCTCTATCGGTCTCCATCTCTCTCACTCACCTCTCTCGCACTATCTTCCTCTTTATTTCACCTCTCTCTCCCAGGCTTTCCCTATATTTCTCACACTCTCCCTCTCTCTCTCCCTCTCTCACTGAGAGGGAGAGTTTTCTCTCTTTGCTCACACACACTCTCTCTCTTTCTATGGCTCTTGTTATTATCTTCATCCGTCCCACTCTCTAGCTTCCTCTCTTCTATCCTACTCCTCTCTCTTTTCTTCTCTTATCTTTATCTCCATCTCATCTCCCTCTCTTCTCACTCTCGCTATCACTCTCTCTCACTTACCTCTCTCTTTCTCTTCCTCTCTCTCTCCTCTCTTTCATTACTCCCACTCTCCCTGACTTTTAATCAACATTTTCATTCTCCCCCTCACTTTATCACCTCGCACTTCTCTCCGTCTCCCGCTCTCCCACATGCTCTCTCTTCCTATCTCTCACTCTCGCTTTTTTTAATTTCTCTCTTCCACTCCCTCACTTGTTCTCACCCTCTTCTCTCTATCTTTTATCCACTCTCTCCCCCATCTCTCTCACACTCTCTTTATCTCTCCCAATTCTCTCACTCTCTCACTCTTGCTCTCTACCTCTTCTCTCACATTTTTCTTCACTACCACCTACCTTTTCTTCCTCGCTCACATCCTTTCACTATCTTCCTCCCTCCCTCCCATACTTCTTCTCATAGACATGCACACACACACACACACACACTCTCTCTCTCAATCTATTCCTCTCACTCTCTCCCTGTCTTACTCCCACTTTTTGTGTCTCACCACGCACACACACACACACACACACTCTCTCTCTCAATCTATTCCTCTCACTCTCTCCCTGTCTTACTCCCACTTTTTGTGTCTCACCACGAGAAAGAGAGAGGGAGACGGGGAAGAGAGAGAATGTGAGAGAGATGGGAAAGCAATGGGGAGGGTGTTAAAGAGAGAAAGATAGAGGGATTAAGAGAATGAAGATAAGGAGAGGAAATGGGAGGGAGAGAGAAAATATTCCGTAAGGGAGGGAGGTAAGCAGAGGTTAATGTGACTGTGAAAGAGACATGTTGAGATAGAGAGAATGATGAGAGGTGGGAAGGCAAGAGCAATAGAGAGAGTGTTGGTGAGAGAGAAAGGGGGAAAGATAAAGAAATAGAGAGAGCAGAGAAAGAGAGAAAAGAAGGGGAGAGAGAGGGTGGAAGAAATAGAATGAATGAGAGATAGAGAAAATGAGGGAGAGCATGAGGGAGAGAAAAAGTGCAAAAAGAAGAACAATAGCGAGGGAAAGGGGAGAGAGATACAAAAAGAGAGAGAATGAAGATCTATTTTCTTCTCCATTTGTACTTGTTTCTCTCCCTCCCTCTCTTTTTTCTCCCTTTCTCCTTCTCTCAAGCTAGAGACAGAAAAAATGAGAGGATAATGATCAGAGCAAGAGAGAGAAAGAGAGTAAGAGAGAAATGGAGGAAGACAGAGAGTGTAAGAAAAAGCTGGGGAGGGAGAGAGAGATCTAAAGTGAGAGAGTGAGTGAAAGAACAAGAGAGAGGGAGTGTGAACAAGAGAGGGAAAGATCGTAAGAGAGATAGGTTGATCCCCCATCTCGCTCACACTCACTCAATATATCAGTTTATCACTTTCATGTGAGAGAGCCAGAAAGAATAGAAATAGAGAGAGTGAGTAAGAAAGAGAGATGGTAGTGAGGTAGAGATTGAATGAGAGAGAGAGAGAGAGAGAAAGAGAGAGAGGAAGATTTAGAGAGAGATAAAAATAATGAGAGAGAATGAGAGAAAATGCGGTTGAGAGAGAGAGAGAAAGAAAGAGGGAGAGAATGAGGGGGAGGGAGAGATATCAAAAGTGAGGGAGAGGGAGAGATTGAAAGAGATAATAAGAATAAAAACGGTATAATTGTGGAGCGGGAGATAGATGGAGGGACAAAAGTAGATATCAGAAGGGATGGATGGTTTCTCTCTTAGATAGAAAGAGCGGGAGAGAGGTGAGAGAGAGACATGGGGAGGAAGAGGTAGAGAGAGAAGAGAGATAGGAGATAGAAGAAGAAAAATATTTCAAGACTAAGAGAGAGAGAGAAATGGGAGAAAAAGAGAGTGAAGCTGAGAGGGAGAGTGAAAGAGAAAAATCCTGAGATAGAGAGAGAGGAGTGAGAGAGGAAGTGATTGAGGGAATGAGGGAGAGTAGTAGTAAGAGAATGAGAGATGATCTCCCTCCATCTCTTTCCCTCCATTTCCATCTTTGCCCCTCTTTTGCTACCTCTATTCCCTTGCTCTCTCTCACTCTCCCTTCACCTCTCTCTTTTACCCCCTCTCTCTAGCACTTCCTCGCTTCTCTTACATTCTTAATATCTCATTCTTTTTGTCTCATTTAAGGAAATGGGGAGAGAGACCTGATAATTTGAGAGAGGGATGATAGAGAAGGGAACAAAAAAGGAGAGATTAAGAGAGAGAGAGAGAGAGTGTGTGAGAGGGTAGAACGAGTTCTCGCTTTATTTCTCTCACTTTCTCACTCACACTCTCACCCTCACACACACATTCTTCTCTCTCTACCCAACCCTTTCTCACTTAATATTCCTCTCTTTCTCTCTCTTTTGCTTACATTATTGTACACTTCTATACTATAATGAGAGTGAGAGAGGGATAGAGCAAGAAAGAGAATAGAGAAAGTAAGAGAGGGAAATATCAAGAGTGAAATAAAGTGAGAGTGAGAAAGAGAGAGGAGTAAAAGAGACAAGTAGAGCACAAAAGAGAGGACCAATCTATTATTCTCTCTCTTTCTCTCACACTTTATATCTCCCACCTTCCTCTTGTTCTCACATTCTCCCTGTCTCACTCACTCACTCACTAGGTAGAATATGGAGCATCCCTGTCTTTCGCTCTCTTCTTCTTTCTCTCCCTATTTTTCTCTCCCTATCTCTCTATCTCTTGCTAGAAAAAGTAAGAAAAAAAGAGAGAGAAGAATAGAGAGTGGTATAAAGATAGAGAGAGAGCGAGAGAGATCGGTTATCCCCCATCTCTTGCTCAGTCACACTCACTATATGTTTATCTCTGTCATTTGAGAGAGAGAGTTAGAGAGAGAAGAAATAGAGAGTGAGTGAGGGAGGTAAGAGGGAGGGAGACTTAGAGAGGGAAAGGAATATATAGGATGATTTAGAGCTACAGAGAGATGACAGAAGGAGAAAGAATGAGTGATAGCTAGGTAGAGAGAGTGAAAGCAGAAAGAGGGGAAGGGAGAGATATATCAAGAAAGAGTGGAGGAGACAGTGAAAGAGAGAATGAGAATAAATATATATAGTGATAGAACAAGGGAGAGATGGGCAGATAGAAAGGTAGGGATGGAGGGTCTCTCTCTCTGAGGTGGAGAGAGCAAGAGAGAGGTGAGAGGGAGAGAGAGTGAGAAGGAGAGATTAGAAAGATATGGAGAAAGCAAGAAAAAGAGATATTAGGTGTGAGAGAGAGTGAGATGGAGAAAGGGAGAGAAAGAGAGGAAGTGGAGTGAGAGATAGAGATATAGAGAGGGAGAGTGATAGTGAGGGAGAAAGAGAGAGAAATGGAGAGAGAAAGAGAAAGAAAGAGGGAGGTAGAGAGAGGTAGAGGGAAGGATACAAAAAGGGTGAGAGATTGAGAGAAGAGGGATACGATAGAGAATGAGAGAGATAAATAAAGGTAGAGATAGAGAGGTTAGGGAGAGAGAGAGGGGGGAGGAGAAGGAGAGAGAGAGAGAGAGA
>NW_018218444.1:120829-127455 GCF_001263595.1 Phalaenopsis equestris | reverse complement strand
TCGCTCTTCGCTCACTCTCACTCTCTTTCTCGCTCCCTCTCTCAAATCCTATCTCTCTCTACCTCCCTCTTCCTTGCTAGAGAGATGAAGACAAAGATTATAATAGAGAATGATAGGGAAGAGAGAGAAAGAGAGGGAGAGGTAGAGAGAGGTGGAAGAGAGAGAGAAGTTGATGGTACGAGAGAAAGGGAGATTGAGAGAGGGAGATAATTAGAGGGAGAGAAAAGAGAGTGGAAGAGAGAGAAAGAGGGAGATCGAAGATTGAGATAGAGAGAGAGAAGAGATAGATAAGGAATATAGTTGGCAGGAGAGAGGTAAAGAGTGATGAAAGGGAGAGTGAGATAATGAGAAATATCTCTAGAGAGGGAGAGGGAAAGACCTAAGTAAAAGAGAGTGAGTGAGAGATGTGATATATAACTCTCCATTCTCTTCTCTTTTGTTCCCTCCCGCTATCTCTCTTTCTCTCTCACTCTTCCTCTTACTTTTTGTCTCTCCTCTCTCACTTTCTATTCTATCTCACCCTTTATCTATCCTACTTTCTCTACCTTCTTTCTGTATTATCTCTCCCCTCTCCCTTCTTTCTCTTTAGAGAGCATCCTTGCTCATATTCTCTCTCTTCTCCACCACTTACACTATGTCTCATCTCCCTCAATCACTCCCTCTCTCTTATTCTCCCTATCTCTTTCTTGGTTCTCACTTTCTATCTCTTTATCTCTCTCCTCTTCTCTCTCTTGCTTTCTCTGGCTTTACTCTCTCCCCTCCCTCCCTCTTTCTCTATCTCGCTTCTCTTGCACTCTCCATCTCTAGCTATTTTTATCTCTCATAAACTCTTTGTCTCTCTCTCTCTCCCTCCCTCTTTCTCACTCTCTCTCATTTTATCTCTTCCTTTATCTCTCTCTAACACTTCCTTACTATTGCTCTTCCTCTTGCTCTTTTTCTCATTCATTCTCTCTCACGTTCTCTCCCTCATGCTCTCTCTCATTCATTCTTTTTTCTCCCACCTTGTCTCTCCCCTGCCTTTCTGTCTCATTCCATTCTCTCTTTCTCTTTCTCACTCTTCTCTTTCCTCTTTTTCCTCTCACCACCATTTATCTCACACACTCTCTTGCACTCTCATTAGAAGTGTGAGAGAGTGGAAGACTCAGGGTCTTTCTCTCTCTCTCTCCCTCTCTCCAACCCTACCCCCTTGCTCACTCCCCCCTCTTTTTCATTTTATCTCTCTACTCTTTTTACCTCTCAATCTATCCCTCCCTCTCCTACTCACTTTTCCTATTCTCTTCCTCTCTTTGTCGCACACACATACTCTTACTCCTTCTCTCCCTCTCACTTCATCTCCCTTGCCCTTCTCTCTAGTTTTTTTTCTCATTACTTTGTCTCACACTCCCTCACTCAGCGTCGCTCTCTCTTTTATCTCTCTATCACCACTCTCACCATCCGTTACTATCTCTTCTTTGTCTTTCATCTCTCTATCATCAGCCATTCTCTACCACCCCTACCTCTCTCTCGCCTCTCTCTCGCTCTCTCTCTCTCTCTCTCCCTCTTCCTCTCTCTCTCCCACCTTTCCTCACGCCATTGTTTTTTGTCTCTTGATTTATTTAGTTCTCTCTGTTTCTATTTTCTCTCTCACAAAGAGAGTAATAGTGACATGAAAAGATAAAGAGTGATGGGAAAGAAAGTAGGGAGAGAAATAGGAGCTAACGAGTGGAAGTGAGAAAGACAATAAGAGAAGAAGAGAGACAAATAAAGGGCCTCTCATCTCTCATGACCCTTCCCTATTTTACACTCTCTTTCTCACTCACTAACTTACTACATTTCTTTCATATAGAGACTCTCCCTTCTTCCCTTTCTCTTTCTTCCTCCCTTTCTCTTTCTCTCTCTATCCCTCAAAAAAATATAAAGATTGGTAAATAGAGATATAGAAGGATAGAAAGATAAAAATATGAAATGGAGAAAGACAGAGGGTGAGAGAGGGAGACATGTAGAGAGAGATGAGGGAATGATAAAGGATGAGAGAGAGATAATGAGAGTAAGATAAGGTGGGAGTAGATAGTAAATAAGGTGAAATGAGACAGAAAGAAGAGAGAGGAGAGAGAGAAGGTAGGATGAATGAGAAGAGAGGTAGAGAAATATGAGAGGTTTAGTCATTCTCTTCAACTGATAGACAGATAGGAAGCGATTGAGGATAAGAGAAGAGAGAGTTGGGCAAGAGATAAAGATTGAGAGAAGAGACAAGGAGAGTAAGATAGAGCAATGAGAGAGATGAGAGGGAGATATAGAAGGAGAGTTGGTGATGAGAGCGAGGGTGAAGCTGATGATATGATAGAGGTTGATGGTATGAGAGAGAGTGTGCTTTATCAACTCCCTCTCTCATTATCTCTTTCTCTCACTCACTTTTATTTCACCTCTTTTATCATTCTCTCTCACTCTCCATCTCTCTTCTCTAAACCCATCCCTCCCTCTCTCTTACTCACTATATCTATCTCTCGATCTCTTTCACTTACTCCCTCTTTCTTCATGTCCTTCACTTTATTATTATTTTGCTCTCTCACCCTCGTTATTTCTGTTACTCTTTTCTTTCTCTTTATTTCTCTATTGCTCCATTGCTTACTCTCACTTTACCCCTCTCCCACACTCTTTATCTCTCTCAAGCTCCATTATTTTCTCTCTTCTACTTAATTGTTCACACACTCTCTCTCACTATCTTTTTCTTGATTTCTCCAGCCCTCTTTTCCCTCTCTTTACCTCATTCCCATCGCTCATGCTCATCTCTCTCCCATGCCATCTCACTCTCCCTCACTCTATCTACCTCTCTCTTTCTTCCACACACCTCTCTCTACCTTTTCCTAGCTCTCTCTCTCCCTCTCTCTCTCATCTCCCTCCCCCATCTATTCAACAATTTCTTTCTAAAACACACATTTTCCTTTCTTTCTTTCTCTTGCCCATCTCTTTGTCCCTCTCTTGCTCTATCTCACTTTCTTCTCGCCTTTCCCTCCCTTCTCTCTTAGTACCTATCTCTCACCCTCACTCATTCCATCTCTCTCTCCCCTTCCTCTTCTCAACTTATCCCTCTTTCTTTCTCAAAGGTAGAATTTGACCAAGAGAGAGACAAGAGATAGAGAGTGTGAGAGAGGGATGAGTGAGAGAGAGAAATAGAGAGAGTGAGAGAGAGAATAAGAGAAAGAAATTGAGATAGAGAGAAGAGACAGACAAAGAAGAAGGAGAATTATAATAGAAAGCATAAGGGACGTGGAGAGCAAGGTAAGAGGAAGAAACTGAGATAGGAAGATAGAGAAGGGAAGGCAGATAGAGAAAGAAAGAGTGAGAGAAAGTGGGAGAGAGTGAGATAGTGAGGGAAGGAGAGAGATAGGCACTGTCCCTTCCACTCGCTCACCCTTATAATGACAGTGAGAGAGATAAAAAGTGTACTTGAGAGAGAGATGGGGAGGTGAGAGATAGAGGAGCGATACAAACAGAGAGAGAGAGAAAGAGAAGAATAAGAGAGAGAAGAGTAAGTGTGCAAGAGAGAGGGATAGTAGTAGAAGGGAGGGAGGGAAGTAAAGAGAATGATCTTCCTATCCCTCTCTCTATATCTTCCTTCTACTTCACTATTATTACTCTTTCTTACTCTCTCTCTCTATTTTTATTCTCTCTGACTCTCTCACATGAGAGATATAAATTGATTTGGAGAGTGAGTGGGAGAAAGATGGGGAATCAACCTATCTCTTTTCCCATCTCTCTATCTCTTGTTCCCATTGCCTCTCTCTCTCTCATTCTCTATCTCTCTCACTCTGGATCTCTCTTTGTCCCCATTTTTTTCTCACCCTCTCTATCCATCTGCTATTTTTTTTTTCTTACTCTAGTGAGAGAAAAGGAGAAATGGAGAAAAGAAGAGAGGGATGGAGAAAAGAAAGAAAGAGAAGATCTAAATAATGAGTGATAGGCAATAAGAAGTGGAGATTGAGTGAATGAGTTTGAGAGAGTGTGGGAGAGAGCAACGAGAGTGAAGAAGAGATTATTAGAGCAAAAGAGACAAAGAAATACATAAAAGAGATTGAGGAGAGAGAGAGGGAGGGAGGGAGAGAGGGAGAAAGAAAAAGAAAGATAGAGTGGGATATAGGTAGAGAGAGTGTGTGAAAAAGAGAGAGAAAACAAAAAAAAAAGGGGGACAGGGAGAGGTCGAGAGGGGTAGAGAGAGAATAGATATATTACTCTCTATCTTATCTCCCAAACTATCAACCTTTATCTTTGTCTTGATATCTCACTCACCTTCTCTCTATCCATTCTCTCTCTTCTTCACTATCTCACTCTCTCTCAATATATCCCCATCTCTCTCTTTCTCTCCCAATATTTTTCACTCTTGCTCGCTCACTACTCTCTCTCTTTCACTATTCTCTCTCTCCATTTTTCATTATCTTATCTTTTATCTTTTTTCTCACTCTAAACTATTAACCTAATTCTTGTCATCGTTCTATCCCTCGCTCTCTCTCACTCCCATGCTTCTCTCACCCATGATATCTCTATTTCTTTCTATCTCTTGCTAAAAGAGTGGAGAGAGTGAATTGTTGATAGTTTGAGAGAAAGTGTGTGATAAAGAGAGATAGGAGAGATAACAAAGTAAAGAGCATGATCAATTATAAGAAAGTCATCATGAGAGAGATAGCAAGAGAGAGCTCTCTATGTTTCTCTCTAACACAAACTTTCTCACATTGTCTCTCTTACTCTCTCTCCCACTCCCCCCCTTTGAAAGGTAAGAGGGATGGAGGGAGGAAGCAAGAGAGAGAAAAAAAGAGCTACAATGAAAGAGAAAGGGAGAGTGACAGAGTGGAAAATAGATAGAATACGGGAGAGATTTAGAGTGGAAGAGAGATAAAAAGGGAGGGAGGCTATGAGGAAGACCGAGTTAGAGATAGATAGATAAAGGTGAGAGAAAGAGAGGGTTGGAAAGAGAATGTGGAAGGCAAAGAGAAGGACACGCAAAGAGAAGGGCGCGAGAGAGAAAAGTGGGAGGGAGGCAAGGTGATAGAGAAAGTATAAGATAGATTGTGTAAGTGATAGTGAGTGTGAGGTAGAGAGCAAGATTTTGAGAGAGTTAGTGTGGGAGAGAGTTAAAATAAAAGAAGAGAGAGCAAGTGAGCAATTGAGAGACTTTGAAGAGATGGGAGAGGATAAAGAGAGTAGAAAAAAGGACATAAGTTTGTGCATGTGAGAGAGATAGAGAGAAAGAGTTCTCCCTCTCCTTCAATTATGTACTCCTCTCTCTCACAACCACACTCCATCTCTCCTTCAATTCTGTACTCCTCTCCCTTTTGCTTCATTTCTAGCTCACTTTCTCCCTCTCTTCCCTCTCTTTTATCCCCACCCTCCTTTTCTCTCTCTCTCTCTCCCCTTACCATCTTTCTCTCTCTCTCTACATTTCTCATGCCGCCCTTCTCACCCTTATCTCTCTCTCTCTCCTCCCTCCCTCTCTTCCCTCCCTTCTTTCCCTCCCTTCTTTTCCTCCCTCTCTCTCCCCCAAATCTATATTTGTCTATCTCTCTCTCTCTCATTCTTTCTTACTCTCATTCTCTATCATTATTTCTCTTCTCTCAAGCTCTTAATCTTGTTGTATCTTTCCCTCCCACTAACATTCTACCTCTTTCCTCCTTATTTCCCTATCTCTCCCCCTTTCTCTCCATTTCTCCCTCACAGTAAATCTCCCTCGCTATCTCTCTTTCTCTCACTCCCCTTTCTCTCTTCTCTTTGGCTCGCTAACTCTCTCTCACCCTTTATATCAACTTTTTGCTTTCTCTCTATCTCTTTTCTCTCTCCCACTCTCTCCCCATCACTCTCTCTCCCTCTCACCTCTCTCTTGCTATCTCCACCACAGAGATAGGGAGAACCTGCCTATCTTTCCGTCCTCCGTCCTCCATCTCTCCCTCACTCTCTCCCTCACTCTATCACTATATCTCTCCATTATCATTCTCTCTTTCACTCTCTCCCCCTCTTATTTTTGATATATCTCTCCCTCCCCAACTTTCTCTCACTCTATCTTTGTTTCACTCTCTACCTCAATATTTGCCATTCTTTCTCTTTCTCTTTCTCTCATCTTTTTATAGATTTAAATCTCTCTCTATCTCCCTTTCCCTCTTTGAGTATCCCTCTCTCCTATTTCTCTATCTCCCCTTCTCTGCTCTATCTCTCCTCTCTATCCCTCCCTTATCACATACAATCTCTCCCAAACAATCAACATGTCACTCTCTCCCCATTTCTTCTAAAAAGAGGGAGAGTAAGGGATATCAGGAGTAGGAGAAGCAAGGGAGCAAGGAGTGCAGTGAGAATGAGTGAGTGAGAGAGAAATAGTAATAGAGATCGGGAAAGAGAGACGGGTTGATAGCTCAAGAGTGTTAGAAAGAGTGAGTGAGGGAGAGAGAAGTGTGAGAGAGAGTGAGAGCTAAAGAGTTAAGTGAGAGGGGGAAAGAGAGATAGAGAGATAGATATTGAGGGAGAGAAAATTGATAGATGGAGGATAGATTATAGCTTGAGAGAGAGTGTGTTAGAGAGAGAAGCAAGATAAAGGGGGTAAAGTGAGTGATATTAATATTATCTCTATATCCCTCTCTCCTCCTCTATCAGGGGCGACGTCTCCA
>NW_018218444.1:120455-120800 GCF_001263595.1 Phalaenopsis equestris | reverse complement strand
TCTTTCCCTCTCCCTTCCTCCCCCTCCCTCTCTTCTCTATATTTCTCTATCTCTCTCTCTTCCTCTCCCTCATCTTCCTTATTCTCTATTTTTTCCTCTTTCACCCTCTTTCTAATTTTCTCGATTGTTCTCCCTCTCCCTATCCATTTATTAGACTATCACTCTCTGAATCTTTCTCTATATATAGATGCTCTCTTCTTCTCTCGCTCCCTCCCTCTTTTCTGTCTATCTCAATCTCTTTCTCTTGTCAGAGAGCAAGAGAAAAAAGAGAGGAGAAAAAGGAAGTGCTAAAGAGAGAGATAATAAGAGAGGTGAGGAAAGATGGCGAGGGAAAGAGAGAGATAT
>NW_018218444.1:102398-120165 GCF_001263595.1 Phalaenopsis equestris | reverse complement strand
GAGGAAGGGGAGGGAAAGGGGGGGAGGGAGAAAAGGAGGGGGGAGAAAGATATAAAAAATTAGAGGAGAACGGAGTGAAAGAGGTATTCAAAATAGAGAGATATAGTGACAGAGCGAGGGAGAGATGTAGGGACAGAAATATAGCTAGGGATGAAGGGTCTCTATCTCTCTTTAAGGTGGAGAGAGGAGAAGAGAGGGGAGAGGGATAGAAAGTGAGGGAGCGTAGGAGAGGGAGAGGAAGAAAGATGGAGAAAGAAGAGAGATAGGGAGAAAGTGGGAGAGAGATATATAAAGAGTGAGAGAGAGTGAGATAAAGCAAGTGAGAGAGAGAAAGAGAGAAAGGGGGAGTCAGAGATAGAGAGATAGAAAGAGTTATAGTGAGAGAAAAAAGACAGAAAGTGGGAGAGATAGAGAAAGAAAGAGGGAGCTAGAGAGAGGTAGAATGTATGTGGGAGAGATGAATACAATGGAGTGAGAGAGTGAGAGAAGAAAAATAATGATATACAATGAGAGTGAGAGGGAATGAGAGAGATATATATATATAATAATAAAGATAGAGAGGTTAGGGAGAGAGAAAGAGGAAGGGAGGAGAGGGAGAGAGAAGAGTGAGAAAGGGAGCATGAGAAAGGGAGAGGAGTAAGAGCAAGATGGAGAGAGATAGATTGTGAGCAAAAGAGGGTGAGGAGAAAAGAGAGGGGAGAAAGAGGGAGGGAGAGAGTCCGAAAAGAAGCTAGAAAGAGTACGAGTGAGAGAGAGTGTGAGAGAAGAGAGAGTTTGTGTGTGAGTGATGGAGAGATGAAGGTGATAGAGAGAAAGATCTCTCACTAGCTAGCTCTCTATCTATCTCTTTCTCTTATTCTCATCCTTGTAACTCTCCCTCTTCTCTCACTCTCACACACTTTCTCTCTCTCCGCTCTTGCATCATATCTTTCTCTACCTTCATTTTTCTTGTTATAGAGAGACATAGATATTAGAACAGAGAATAATAGTGATGGGAGAGAAAGAGAGGGAGAGGGTGAGGTAGAGAGTGGTGGAAGAGAGAATGTGAGAGAAATTAATGGTTTGAGAGAAAGAGCGATTGAGAGATTAAGATGATAGAGGGAGAGAAGGCAGAGTGTGAGGGAGAGGGAGGGATATAGAGAGGGCAAGAAAGAGATAAGAGCTCTATGACACCCTCTTCTTCCCTCATCTCCTCTCCTCCCTTTCTCTCTCTCAATATTCTTCCTTCCCTCTAGGTCCATCCCTTTATCTTGCTCTCACTCTCTCTAAGTGAGAAACTGATAATGAGAGAGAGGATGAGAGAAAGATAATATGAGAGAATGAGAGAGAGTGAGGGAGAGTGTCATAGAATGAGAGAGTGAGAAAAGGATCAAAGCAGAGAAAAATCTCTTTAATTTTCTATCAGTCCCTCACTCTCTCCACATCTACTTGTCCTCTCTAACCTTCTCTATATCTAAGAGAGTGAGATAAATAGAGGGAGAGAAGGGAGAGTGAGAGAGATGGTGGGATATGGGCAGAAAAGAGAGATGATCTGTATCACATTATCTTCTTCCCTCATCTCCTCTCCTCCCTTTCCCTCTCTCTCAATATCCCTCCTGCCCTCTAAGTCCATCCCATTATCTTGCTCTAACTCTATTTGAGTGAGAAACTGATAATGAGAGAGAGACTGAGAGAAAGACAAAAAGAGAGAATGAGAGAGAGAGGGGGAGCATCATAAAATGAGAGAGTTAGAGGAGGATTAAAGCAGAGAAAGAGCTCTTTATTTCTCTCTCCCACCCTCACTCTCCCCCCCTCTTTCACATCTCTTTGTCTTTTATAAACTTCTCTTTGTCTCTCAGTCATGGTTTTTAACTATTTTTCTCTCTTCTCTCACTTTTCTCTCTATTTTCTCTATTTGTTCTCTCTCTCTCTCTCAACCGCTCACTTTCTCTCTTTTCTCTTTCTGCATCCTCCCTTCCTCTTTCTCTCTCTTTCCCTCTCCTACCTCATCATTCACTAGCTTTATCACTATCTCTCTCACTCAATCTTCCCTATCTTTCTATCATCTCAATCTTGCTCTCTCTCTCACTTGCTCTCACTTCCTCTCTCTCCCCCATATCTGTCTTCCTTCCACTATCTCACCCTGACTCCCTTCAGTCCTCTCTCTCTCACTTTCTCTAACTCTCTCTCCATACTTTGTCCCACTTACAACTTCACTTACTCTTTCTTGCATTCACTGTTCTCTCTCTAAATCTTTCTTTTTCTCAACTCTTCTCTTTCTTTCTCCTCTTTTGCTCTTGTTCTCTATCCATCTTTCTCTATGTCAATCTCACTCTCTCTCTTATTCTCTCTCTAAGTATAACTTTCTCCCACTCTAACTCTCACACTCTCTCTTCAAAATATCACTTACTTCTTGCTCTTGCTCCATGCTTTCTCCCTTAATTGCTCATTTCCTCTCTTCCACATCACTCTCTCATCCCATATCTCTCACCCTTTTCAATCACTTATCACTCTTGCTTTCTCACAATCTCACTTTTGACTTTCTCACTCTCCCTCTCTTCCTCTCCAACTCCTCTCCCTCACTCTCTATCCCTCCCCCCTCCTCCTCTCTCAACCTTAGAGAGAGATAGAGACTCTTCATCATCTGCCAGATAGAGACTCTTCATCTGCCTATTTTTCTGTCCCTCCATCTCTCCCTCGCTCTATCACTATATCTCTCTACTCTCATTCTCTCTTTCACTCTGTCTCCCTCTAGTAAATGGATAGAGAGAGGGAGAACGATTGAGATAATTAGACAGAAATATAAAAAAGAAACACCAACAAGAACATAAAAGCCCAACAAGACAATTATGTGTTCAAGCACCATGAGGCTTAGATACCAAACTGCTGTGCATATATGCAAGACAGGACCATGGGGATTAATGTTCTTATTAGAAAACCAAATGTGCTATGCCAAAACCGAAAAGAATTGATGGAAATTCTTATGAGATGCAAGAAACAAAACAATAAAACCATCCAAGGCTAGAAAAAAACCGATATATAGGTAGAACCTGGCGGTAAAATGGATGGATGGAGGTAAACATTGACATAATGCTCAACGCAAACAAGAACATTGGTATAAGACTGCAACCCTATGCTTGACGTGAGGAAAGAACCTTGGTACATTGGAAGAAGCCACAAATTGGGTGGAAACCTGCTTGCTAAGTCGAGAAAGAACTCCTTAGCCGATGGCCTATAGTTCCGTTGGAATCCTAAGGAAACCTTGGAGACAACCCAAATGCAAGTTTGTTTTGGCAAGAGATGAAAAGTCCCTTTCTCATTTGAAGTAAGGCCTATATATAGGCTAAAGCTTACAAGAAAACAAAAGTGAAGATATAATATCTTCTAAAATAAATGAAAAACTACACCAAGTTGGCATGCAAATCATTACTAAACCGCAATAAAAAATACAAAACATCCAGCCATAATAATATAACTCATTTTTCCTTGGGCCAAGCATAAGTTGACAAATCTTTGTGATTCTTTCTTTTTAGATCCCCATGAATTGGCTTGAGTCAAAGCCTCCTGGACTTATCCATTAAGAGCTTCTTTCACCCTCTTTGCACGGCATCTAGTAATTGGCCCATATGGAATTTGAATTAAATCTTCACTTAAAGTTGTTTCATTTCTATCCATGCTATCATTTGAATAAAAAGAAGAGAGATAAAGAGAATATGAGGAAAAGAAGAGAGAGAGATGGAGAGAGAGATGTGGAGAAAATGAGAGTGAGAGAGAGTGTGTGTGGGAGATTCTAGATCCCACTCTATTACAAGAGAGAAGTAGAGAGAGAACATTGAGAAACATATAAGGATGGGGAGTGAGAGTCGTGTTGATAGCTTAAGAGAGGAAGAGGAAACAATTGAGAGAGTATGAGATGAGGTACAGAGAGAAAGAGCGAAAAATAGGTATGAGAGAGAGCTCGTGTAAATAAAAATGAGTGAGATCGAGAGAGTGATAAATTAGAGAGAAGAAACAGAGAAAGAGAATAGAAAGAGTAAGTAAGAAAAGGGAAAGATACAGAAAGAGAGAAAATAAAGCCTCCCTCATACTATCTCTCTCTTTTTCTCTCACTACAAGCCTCTCTCTCTTTTTCTCCCTGGCCCTTTCTCCCTTTTTGTCTCTCTCTTTATCAATCTATGCCCTCACCTCCTCTACCTCTCTTGTCTCTCTTGATATCATATTCTCTTGCTCAACTCTCTCTCTCTCTCCTACTTTCTTTCTTCCTCCCTCTCCTCTCCTTATCTCCCTCTCAAGAGAAAGTGAGAAAGAGAGGAAAAAAAACTAAAAAGAGACAGAGCAGAGATGAGAGATTATGATCAAGAGAGGGTATGAGAGAGAGGGTATGAGAGCAAGAGAGGGTATGAGAGAAAAAAAGAGGGTACAACAGACCTTTCGTTATGGAGATATCACTCTCTCCCAGTACATGTCTCTCTCTGGTGCTCTCTCTATCTTTTGGTCCCTCACTTGCTCTCTATCTTTTGGTCCCTCACTAGCTCTCTCGCACTCTGTCACTTCTCTAACTCTCTCTCTCCTGTCCCCGTCTCTATCCTTGTCCCTCTCAATCTCTCTCCCAATATTTGTCCTTCAGTCCGTTCCTCGCCCTCCCTCCCAATCTTTGTCCTTCAGTCCCTTCCTCGCCCTCCCTCCCTCTCTCTCATCCTCATTCACTCAACCTTTCTTCTCTCTCACATTCTCTTTATCGCTCCATCCCTATCATTATCCCTCTCTCCATCTCTCTTCCTCTTTAACTCCCTCTCTATCCCTCCCTATCCTTCTGCCCTCCCTCTCTTCACTTTTTATCACTCTTTTTGTTTTTTCCCCCCTCTATCCTTTCCCTCTCTTACTCTCATTTCTTATTTTCTCTCTTTCTCTTTAATTTTTCCTATCATAGAAAGAGAAGAGATGAGATAAAAAAGATCGAGAGAGAGAGAACAATCTCTCTCTCACACTATCTATCTCCCTATCCCTCTCCATCTCTTTTCTCTCTTTCCCCTATCTCTCTCACTCCCCCTACCTCTCAAAAGAGATAGAGTGAGAGAAAAAAAAGAACAAGAGTGAGAAAGGGAGAAAGTGAGAGAGAGTGGTAGAGCAGATGAGATATGGAGATAAAATGATCTAGAGAGCAATAGAAAAATATAATGATTAGAACAAAAGAGAGAGGAAGAAAGGAAAGCAAGAGTTAGAGTAAGAAAGAGAAAATTTTTTCTCTCATCTCATCTCTTTCTATCTCGCAAGGAATGTGAGTTTTAGAGGGAGAGATATAGAAGAGGGTGCAGATAGACGGAGGAGAAATGAGTAAGGGAGGAAGGGAGAGTCAAAGAGAGTTAGAGTAGAGATAAGAAGAGAATATATACCCCACCCTCTTCTTCCCTCATCTTCTATCTCCCTTTCTCTCTCTCTCAATATCCCTCACTCCCTCTCTATCCCTCTCATTACCATGCCCTCACTCTGACGAGTGATAAAGAGAGTGAGAATGAGAAAAAGGCAATCATAGAGAATAAGAGAGTGAGAGAGAAGAGGGAGAGCATAAAAAACTAAGAGAGTGAGAGGAGGATCAAAGAAGAGGAAGTTATTTATTTCTCTCTCCCTCTCTCACTCTTCTCTCCCTCTTTCACAAATATTTGTCCTCTTTCACCTTCTCTCTGTCTCACACTTGCTCTCTCTCTATATATCTCTCTCTTCTCTCACTTTTCTCTCTCACTATCTCTCTCTTTTTGTTCTCTCTTCAAACCTCTCACTATCTCTCTTCTCTTTTTCCACTCCCTCCCTTCCTCTTTATTCCCTCTCCCACCTCAACATTCTCTAGCTGTCTCGCAATCTCTCTTTATCTTTCTCTCTTATCTTTCCACTATCTCTCTCTCTCTTTTACTCTCTCTCACTCGCTCACACTTCCTCTCTCCTCCATCTCTCTCTACCATCCACTCTCTCACAATGATTCAATTCCTCTCGCTCTCTCCCCCACTTTATCCATCTCTCTCACACTTTCTCTCTCTTACAACTTCACTCACTCCTCTCTCCCTTACTTTTCTCTTTTCTCAATCTTTCTTTTTCTCATCACTTCTCTTTCTCTATCCACTTTTGCTCTTGTTCTCTATCTCTCTATTTATCTATCTCAATCTCTTATTCTTTTTATTTAGATTTAACTTTTAACCACTCTAACTCTCATGCTCTCCTTCTCTCTTCAAAACCTCACTCTATTATCCGCACCCTCTTCTTCCCTCCTCTCCTCTCTCCCTTTTTCTCTCTCTCTCAATATCCCTCCCTCTCTCTCCGTCCCTCTCATTACCTTGCCCTCACTCTCTCTGAGTGAGAAGTTATAAAGAGAGACAGTATGAGAAAAAGGTAATAAGTGAGAACGAGAGAGTGAAAGAAGAGGGAGAGTGTCAAAGACTAAGAGAGAGTGAGAGGAGGATCAAAGAGGAGGAAGTTCTTCATTTCTCACTCCCTCTCCCACTCTTCTCTCCCTCCTTCACATATATTTGTCCTCTTTCAACTTCTCTGTCTCTCACCCACTCTTTCTATTTTTTTTTCTCTCTCTCTCTCTTCTTTCACTTTTCTCTCTCTATCTCTCCATTTTTGTTCTCTCTCTAAACCTCTCACTGTCTCTCTTCTCTTTTTTTGCTCCCTCATTTCCTCTTTATCCCTCTCTTTCTCTCCCTGGCTCTCTAGATCTCGCACAATCTCTCTTTATCTTTCTCTCTTATCTGTCCACCATCTCTCTCTCTTTTATTCTCTCTCACTCGCTCTCACTTCCTCTCTCCCCCATCTCTCTCTTCCATCCACTCTCTCACACTGACCCATTCCTCTCTCTCTCTCTCACTTTATCCATCTCCCTCACACTTTCTCTCTCTTACAATTTCACTCACTCGTTCTCTCTCTCTCTCTCACTATTCTCTTTCTCAATCTTTATTTTGTTCATCTCCTCTCTTTCTTTATTCACTTTTGCTCTTTTCTCTATCTCTGTAGCTATCTATCTCAGTCTCTTATTCTTTCTCTCTAGTTTTAACTTTTACCCACTCTCTCTCATGTTCTCTTTCTCTCTTCAAAATCTCACTCTGTTCTCACTCTTGCTCTATCCCTCGTCTCTCTATCGCTCATTCTTTCTCTCACACACATCTATCTCTCATCCCCTATCACTCACTCTATCACTCCTTTTTCACTCTCTCACCTCTCACTCTCTCTCTCCATCACATTGTTCTCTCTCCTTTATTTTTCTCTACTCTCTCTCTCTATAACTATCTTTCTCTAACTTTAACTCTCTCCCACTCTATTCATCTCTTCTATGCTTCTTTCTAGCCTCTTTCTACCTTCTTAACTCCCTCTCCCTCTCTCTCTATCACCTACTCTATCTGTCTATCTCTAGCTCTTTTTTTCTCCCTTCCCCTCGTTGCCTCCCTGCCCTTTTAAATTTCCCCCTAGTGAAATAGTGTGTGAGAGGACAATGAGGATACAGAAAGAGCTCTACCTTACAATCTATCTCACGCTCTCTCTCTTGTAATATCTTATTTTCTCTTCTCTTCTCTATATATCCTCTCTCTCCCTCTCTGTCACACACGCTCTCTCGGAAACTATCAACCTGACACCCTTTCCCCATCTCTTCTAATAAAAGATAGAGAGAAAGAGATATCATGAGTGGGAGAAGCATAGAGTGAGGAGAGATAGAGATATCAAAAGAGCAAGAGAGAAAGAGGATAGAATAAAGATTAGAGAGAGAGACAAGTTGATAGCTTGAGGGAGAGACAGAATGATAAGAGATAAGAGAAAAAAATCAAATGAGAGAAGAGTGAGAGAGAGATTATTTGAGGGAGCAAGAGAGATAAAGTTTGATTGAGAAATATATTGAGAGAAGAAGAGTGAGTGAGGGAGAAGAAGAGTGAGAGAGCGAGTGATAAAGAGTTCAATGAGAGGAAAAGAGAGAGAAAGTGTTAGTGAGGGGGAGGGAATATATAGAGGGGGAGATGGTTAATAGTTTTAGAGAGTGTGTGGCAGACAGAGGGGGAAACTATCAACCTGAGCTCTCTTTCTTTTTCATTATCTCTACCTCTATACCACTATCTCTTTCTCACTCTCTCTTTCTACTTATTTCCCCTCCCTTCCTATCTTCATTTCATCTCTATCTCTCTCTCTTCCTCTCCACTTATCTCTCTTATTCTCACTTTTTGTCCTCTCCCACCCTCTCTAATTTTCTTAATTGGTCTCCTTTCTCCATATATCTATCAACCAATCTCTCTCCCAATCCCTCTCTATATAGATGCCCTAATCTTCTTTATTTTCCTCTCTCGTTTTTTCCCCCAATCTCTTTGCCTCTTATTAGAGAGAAAAGGAGAAGAAGAGAGAGAGGAGAAAAAGTGAGTACTAGAAAAGATAGAGAGAGCGAGAAAGGTGAGAGAGATAAAGGGACACCGAAAGAGATACAGAGAGTGTGTGAGAGGACAATGAGAAAGAGAGAGAGAAACAAAGAGAGATCTCTTGCAACCTATCTCACACTCTCTCTCTTGTAATCTCATATTTTCTCTTCTCTTCTCTATCTATCCTTTCTCTCCGTCTCTATCACACACACTTTCTTGGAAACTTTCAACCTGACACTCTCTCCCCATCTCTTTTAATAAGAGATAGAGAGAAGGAGATATCACGAGTCAGAGAAGCATGAGAGTGAGAAGAGATAGAGAGATCAAGTGAGCGAGAGAGAACGAGTGATAGAGATCAGGAGAGAGAGAGATGAGTTGATAGCTTGAGTGAGAGACAAAGTGATAAAAGATAGAGAAAGAAAATTAAGTGAGAGAAGAGTGAGAGAGAGATTATTTGAGGGAGCAAAAGAGAGAAAGTGTGAGGGAGAAAGATATTGAGAGAGAAAGAGCTAGTGAGGGAAAAGAAGAGTGAGTGAGCGAGTGATAAAGAGTTAAGTGAGAGGAAAAGAGAGATGGAGAGATAGATAGTGAGGGAGAGAATATAGAAGGGGAGATAGTTGATAGTGTCAGAGAGAGAAATCTCTCATTCCCTCATTCTCACTCTAGATGAGAGAGAAATCCAGTGTGAGAGAGAGTGAAAATTCCTTGTAGTGAGATAGAAGGGGAGGAAGAGAATGGAAGGGTTGTAGAGAAAGAGAGAGATTAATAGTATGAGAGAGAGATAGAGATGGGCAAGGTTGGGTGGGAGAGAGAGAAAGCAAGAAAGAGAAAAATATAGAGAGAGAGAGAGAGAGAGATCTCTCTCTCGCTAACTCTCATTCTTTTTCACTCTCCTTCTGTCTTACTCACCTTTTCTCTCTCTCTATTTCTTTTTATCTCTTTCACTCTTGATATCCCTCTCCCCTCTTTCTCCTAATCTCTCTTCACTTCTTTATGTTCTCTCCCTTTAACTCTTTAATTTTCTCTCTAGCTTCTTGAGTGAAGGAGAGAATGATGACAAGATAGAGAAAAAAAAAGATAATGATAAAGAAAGGTAGAGAGGGAGAATCTTTCACTATCTCCCTTCCCCCTCTCTCTTATTTGTCTCTATCTTTGTCTCATTATCAATCTCTCACTCTCTCTCCACTCCCTCCCTTTCACCCCTTCTCTTTTCTCTTGCTCTCTCTATCTCTTACACTCTATCTTTCTCCCTCTCTCCCTTTCTCCCTCTCTCTATCTTTCAGTAGGTCCCTCATTATATCTCTCTATCTCAATCCTTCCCTTCTCTCTTCTACTCTCTCTTATTCTCTATCGCTCTCCATCTCTCTCACTTACCTCTCTCACACTATCTACCTCTTTCTTTCACCTCTCTCTCCCATGCATTCCCTCTATTTCTCACACTCTCCCTCTCCCTCTCTCACTGAGAGGGAGAGTTTTCTCTCTTTGCTCACTCTCTCTCTCTCTCTCTTTTTCTATGGTTCTTGTTATTATCTTCGTCCCTCCCACTCTCTAGCTTCCTCTCTCCTATCCTACTCCTCTCTCTTCTCTCTTTATCTCCTTGCTATCACTCTCTCTCACTTACCTCTCTCCTTCTCTCCCTCTCTCTTTCTCCTCTCTTTCGTTACTCCCACTCTCCCCGACTTTTAATCTACATTTTCATTCTCCCCCTCACTTTGTCACCTCACACTTCTCTTTTTAAACCTTTCCCTTTTACTCTCTCACCCTGACTCTCTTCTCCCTCTCTTCATCAGTTTATGTCCTTCTCTGGCTTCAACTCTCGTCTAACATTCATTGCTTCCTCATTGACCATTTATCATTCTCTCTCACATTCTTACTTTCTCTCATCTTATCACATTCCATCAAGATCTTCAACTTTCACCCTCTCTCTCGCCTCCCTCTCTCTCTCACACCTTCTACCTTCGCCCTCTACTTCCCCATATCTCTCACTCTCTTCTCTCCTCTTCTCTGTCTTAATCTCTTATTTCTATCTCTTGCGCTCTCCCTCTCCTGCTCTCCCACATGCTCTCTCTTCCTATCTCTCTCTCTCTTTAATTTCTCTTTTCCACTCCCTCACTTGTTCACACCCTCTTCTCTTTCTTTTATACAGTCTCTCCCCCATCTCTCTAACACTCTCTTTACCTATCCCACTTCTCTCACTCTCTCACTCTTGCTCTCTACCTCTTCTCTCACATTCTTCTTTTCTTCACTACCGCCTACCTTCTTCCTCACTCACATCCTCTCACTGTCTCCCTCCCTCCATCCCATACTTCTTCTCATAGACATGCACACACACACACACTCCTTCTTCCTTCTCAATCTATTCCTCTCACTCTCTCCCTCTCTTACTCCCACTTTTTGTGTCTCGCCACGAGAAAGAGAGAGAAAGAGAGAGAGGGAGACGGGGAAGAGAGAGAAAAAAAGAGGGATTGAGAGAATGAAGATAATAGATGGGGAAGAGAGAGAATGTGAGAGAGATGGGCAAGCAATGGGGAGGATGTTAAAGAGAGAAAGATAGAGGGATTAAGAGAATAAAGATAAGGAGAGGAAATGGGAGGGAGAGAGAAAAGATTCAGTAAGGGAGGGAGGTAAGTAGAGGTAGAATGTGACTATGAAAGAGACTTGTTGAGAAAGAGAGAGTGATGAGAGGTGGGAAAGCAAGAGCAATACAGAGAGTGATGAGAGGTGAGAAAGCAAGAGCAATAGAGAGAGTTGAGAAAGAAATATAAAGAGAGAAGAGAAAGAGAGAAAAGAAGGATTGAGAGAGGGTGGAAGAAATAGAATGAATGAGAGATAGAGAAAATGAGGGAGAGCATGAGGGAGAGAAAAAGTGCAAAAAGAAGAACAATAGCGAGGGAAAGGGGAGAGAGATACAAAAAGAGAGAGAATGAAGATCTATTTTCTTCTCCCTTTGTACTTGTTTCTCTCCCTCCCTCTCTTTTTTCTCCCTTTCTCCTTCTCTGTAGCTAGAGGGAGAAAAAATGAGAGGATAATGATCAGAGAAAGTGAGAGAAAGAGAGCATGAGAGAAATGGAGGAAGACAGAGAGTGTGAGAAAAAGCTGGGGAGGGAGAGAGAGATCCAAAGTTAGAGAGTGAGAGAAGGAGCAAGAGAGAGGGAGTGTGAAGAAGAGAGGGAAAGATCGTAGGAGAGATAGGTTAATCCCCCATCTTGCTCACACTCACTCAATATATCAGAGAGTGAATCTGAGAGGGAGAGTGAAAAAGAATGATCCCGAGAGAGAGAGGAGTGAGAGAGGAAGTGACTGAGGGAATGAGGGAGAGTAGTAGTAAGAGAATGAGAGATGATCTCCCTCCATCCCTCCAATCCCCTCTCTATCTCTCTCTTTCTCTCCATTTCTATCTTTGTCCCTCTCTAACTACCTCTATTCTCTTGCTCTATCTCACTCTTCCTTCACCTCTCTCTTTTACTCCCTCTCTCTAGCACTTCCTCGCTTCTCTTACATTCTTAATATCTCATTATTTTTGCCTCATTTGAAGAGAAGATGGGGAGAGAGACCTGAGAGACCTGATAATTTGAGAGAGGGGTGATATTTAGAGAAGGGAACATAAAATGAGAGATTAGAGAGAGAGAGAGTGAGAGAGAGTGTGAGAGGGTAGAATGAGTTATCGCTTTATTTCTCTCAATTTCTCACTCACACTCTCACCCTCACACACCCATTCTTCTCTCTCTACCCAACCCTTTCTCACTTAATATTTCTCTCTCCCTCACTCTGCATCTTCTCCTCTCTCTCTCTTTTGCTTACATTATAGTACACTTCTCTACTATCCATTTATATCTTTTCCCATCTCTTGCTACCTCTATTCTCTTGCTCTCTCTCACTGTCCCTTCACCTCTCTCTTTCGCTCCCTCTCTTCCCTCTCTCTAGCACTTCCTCTTCCTCGCTTCTCTTACATTCTTAATATCTCATTCTTTTTGCCTCATTTGAAGAGATGGGGAGAGAGACCTGATAATTTGAGAGAGGGATGATAGTTAGAAAAGGGAATAGAAAAAGAGAGACTAAAAGAGAGAGAGAGTGAGAGAGAGTGTGCAAGGGTAGAATGAGCTCTCGCTTTATTTCTCTCACTTTGTCACTCACACTCTCACCCTCACACACACATTCTTCTTTTTCTACCCAACCCTTTCTCACTTAATATTTCTCTCTTTCACGCTCCGTCTTTTCCTCTCTCTCTCCTGTCTTGCTTACATTATTGTACACTTCTCTACTATAATGAGAGTGAGAGAGGGAGATAACAAGAAAGAGAATAGAGAAGGTAAGAGAGGGAAATATCAAGAGTGAAATAAAGTGAGAGTGAGAAAGAGAGAGGAGTAAAAGCGAGAAGTAGAGCACGAAAGAAAGGACCAACCTGTTATTCTCTCTCTTTCTCTCACACTTTATATCTCCCCCCTTCCTCTTGTTCTCACATTCTCCTTGTCTCACTCACTCACTCACTAGGGAGAATATGGAGCATCTCTATCTTTCTCTTTACATGCCTTTCTCTACCTCTATAACGAGAGAGAGAGAGTGAGCTTGAGAGACTGAGAGAGAGAACACATAAAACAAATATCAAAAGTGATTGCAAGTGAGAGAGGTGGTAAAATAGAGAGTACTCCTCCCTCTCCCTCTTATACTTTCTCTCAGACGCTCTCCCTCATTCTCTCTATCCCTTCCTTTTTCATTCTCTCTATCATTCTATCTCTCTTACTTCTCCCTTTATCGCTCATTCTACCTCTAACACTCTTTTTCTCTCACTTCCTCTACACACACTCTCTCTCTCTCCATCCATCCATCTATCAACCTAGCTCTCCCAATCTCTCTATATGTAGAGATGCTCTCTTCTTCTTTCTCTCCCTCCCTCTATTTTTCTCTCCCTATCTCTCTATCTCTTGCTAGAACAAGTAAGAGAAAAAAAAAGAAGTAGAGAGTGGTATAGAGATAGAGAGAGCGAGTGAGATCGGTGATCACCCATCTCTTGCTCAGTCACACTCACTTTATGTTTATCTCTGTCATTTGAGAGAGAGAGTAAGAGAGAGAAGAAATAGAGAGGGTGAGTGAGGGAGTTAAGAGGGAGGGAAACTTAGAGAGGGAAAGGAATATATTGGATGATTTAAAGCTACAGAGGGATGACAGAAGGAGAAAGAATGAGTGATAGCGAGGTGGAGAGAGTGAAAGACAGAAAAAGGGGAAGGGAGAGATATATCAAGAATGAGAGGAGGAGACAGTGAAAGAGAGAATGAGAATAAAGAGATATAGCTATAGAACAAGGGGGAGATGGAGGGATAGAAAGGTAGGGATGGAGGGTCTCTCTCTCTGAGGTGGAGAGAGCAAGAGAGAGGTGAGAGAGAGAAAGAGTGAGAGGGAGAGATAAGAAAGACATGGAGAAAGCAAGAAAAGAGATATTAGGAGTGAGAGAGAGTGAGATGGAGAAAGAGAGAGAAAGAGAAAGGGAAGTGTGAGATTGAGATATAGAGAGGGAGAGTTATCTTATCTCTCTCACTCTCTCTATAAATCTTCCTCTCTTTCTCTCTTTCAAACTCTACCTCACCATTATCTCTCTTTCTTATCCACTCTCTCTTCGTCTATTCTCTCTGGCTTTCTCACATGAGAATGAAAAATTGATATAGAGAGTGAGTGAGAGACCTTTCTCTCTTTGCATCTCCCATCTCTTGTTTCCACTTCTAGTGAGTGAGCGAGTTATGGGGGATCAACTTGTCTCTCTTCCCATATTTCCATCTCTTGTTTCCATTCCCTCTCTCTTGCTCTCTCATTTTGCATCACTCTCTCCATCCCTATCTTTTTTCTCACCCTCTATCTTTCTTCATTTATCTCTTACTCTCTACCACTCTCTTGCTCTCTATCTTTCTCCTCTCTTTCCTTCTCTCTAATGAAAGATAAAGAGAAAGGGAAGAAAAGAGGGATGGAGAGAAGAGAGATATCATCTAAATTGAGAGAGAGAGAGAGAGAGCAGAGATAGGTTGAAAAATCAATGTAGAGAGGAGACTGAGTGAAAGAGTTAGAGAGTTTGGTGATAGAAGAAAGAGAGAGAAGAAGAGATTGAGGGAGGTTGGGGGGGAGGGGAGGAGACAAAGGAATACCTAAAAGAGATGGAGAAGGGAGGGAGGGATGGAGAGAGGAGGAAAGAAGGAGAAAGATAGGGTTGGATAGAGGTAAAGAGAGAGTGTATGAAAGAGATAGAAAGGGGAAGGTAGAGAGAGAGAGGGGGAGGTAGAGAGGGGTAAATGGAGGATAGAGATATCATTCTCTTTCTTGATTCTCTCTTTATCCCTCTCTCTTTGAAACTATACTTCACTACTATCTCTCTTTATCATTATTTCTCTCTATTTCTATTCTCTAATTCTCTCACATGACAGTGATAAACTAATATAGAAAGTGAGTGAGAGAGATGGGGAATCAACCTGTCTCTCTTCCCATCTCTCACTCTATTATACCAACACCCTCGCTCTCGCTCTCTCATTCTCATTCTCTCTCACTCTGGATTTCTCTCTCCCATCCCCATCTTTTTCTCACACTATCTTTGTCCATTTCTCCCTTGCTCTCTACCTCTCTCTAGCTCTCTATCTATCTCTTTTTTTTCTCTAGTGAGAGATAAGGAGAAAGGGAGAAAAAAGAAAATGAGAGGGAGAAAGAAGGATAGAGCATCTATTTAGAGATATAGATAGGAGACTAAGTGAGAGAATTAGAGAGTTTGGGAGAGGACAAAGAGAGAGAATAAGAGATTAAGGGAGAGCGAAAGAGAAAGAGAAAGACATAAAAGAGATGGAGGAGGGAGGGAGGGAGGAGAAAGAAGGAGAAAGATAGAGTGGTAGAGGAGTGAAGAGAGTGTGTGAAAGTGAGAGAGAGAGAGAGCAAGGTAGAGGGATAGACAAGGGGAAGTGGAGTGCGATAGAGAGAGAATAAAGATATCACTCTTGATCTTTATTCTTTCTATATCTTTCTCCCAAACTATCAACCTATCTTCATGTCCCCATCTCTCGCTCACCCCCTCTTTATCCATTCTCTCTCTCCCTCATTATCTCTCTCGCTCTCAAACTCTCTCGCTCTATCTCTCTATCTTTCTTTCCCTCTCTTCACTTAACCTCTCTATCTCTCTCCCTAACCCTCTCTTTCTCTCTCTATATTTTCTCTTTTGCTACCTAACTCTCTTATTCATTATTCTCTCTCTCCATCACTCATTATCTTATCTCTTATCTTTCTCTCCGTAAAATTTAAACTTGTTTATCTATCTTAATCCCCATCGCTCTATTCCTCCCTCTCTCTAACACTCCCTTACTTCTCTCACCCTTGATATCTCTCTTTGTCTCAATCTCTTAATAGAAGAGTGCTTGGAGAGAGTGTGTGACAAAGAGAGAGAGAGAGGAGAGATAGAGAAGTGAAGAGAATGAGAAATTACGAAAAAAAGAGAGCATGACAGAGACAGCGAGTGAGAGCTCTCCATGTTTCTCTCTCACTCAAAATCTCTCTCATTATCTCTCACTCTCGCACCGGAGGGAGTGAAGGAGCTCTGAGAAAGAGTATGAGAGAAAAAGAGCTGGAAAGGAAGAGAAGGGAGAGTGAGAGATTGGAAGAGAGAGAGAGAGAGAGAGAGTAAGGGAGAGATTTTGAGTGGGGAGAGCTAAAAGAGGAGGGAGGCTAAGAGGCCAATAAATTTGGAGATAGAGAGATAAAGTGAGAGAGAGTGGGAGAGGGAATGAGAGAGAGAGTTAATGTAAGAGAAGAGAGAGAGAGAGGGAGGGTGAGGTAGAGAGAAATACTGTGAGAGAGTTAGCATGGGAGAGAGTTAAAGTAAGAGAAGAGAGAGAGAGAGAGAGAAATTACGAGACTTATTGACAGATGGGAGAGAATACAGAGAGTTGAAAGATGGCGAGAAGTGTGTGCATGAGAGATAGAGAGAGAGAAAGAGAGAGCTCTCCAGAGCTCTCCATCTCCTTCAGTTCTCCACCCACTCACACTCTACCATTCTTTGTCACTCTCCCTCTTCTCTCACACTCTCATTCTCACTCATTATCCTTCTCTCTCACCGACTCTCAATGTCTCAGAGAGCAAGGTATAGAGGGGGACATGGATGGATGAAGGGACAATGAGAGAGAGAGAAGGGGGATGGATAGAAGATAGAGGAAAAAGACGGTCATATCTCTCTTTTCTTCTCCTACGTAATATTTCTCTCGACTCTCCCTCTCTTACTAACTTTCTCTCCCTTCCTCACACCACCTACTATCTCTTTCTTTCCCACTCAAAATCTCCTCTTATATCTCTCTCTCTTTTTGTACTCACTCTCTCTTACTCTTGCTCTGTAGCTCTTTTTATCTCTATCTCTCATCTCCAATCCCTCTATGTCTTTCTCCATATCTCACACTCTCTCTTTCTTTCTCAGTCTATCTCTCTCAAGAGGTAGGAAGTGAGAGGGAGATAGTGCGTGAAAGAGAAAATAAATAAAGAGGGAGAAAGGGAGAGACTTAAAGAGAAACTAGTCTCGCAATCTTTTTTTCTCTTATCTATTTTCTTTCTATGATATGGAAAAAGAGAGAGAATAAAAGTGCAAGAGAAGTAAGGTGAGGTAAAATGTTACCAAGAAGAGAAATGTTGAGAAAGAGAGGGTGGGAGAGAGAGAAAGGGAGAAAAAGAGAGAGAGATAAAGAGAGACGAGCGAGAGAAATAGAAGAGAAAGAATGTGATCAAAGAGCGAAAGAGAGGTGGAGAGCAAGGTAAGAAAGAGAAAGTGAGATAGAGAGAGAGAGAGTAAGAGAGGGTGAGATAGATAGAGAGGTAAAGAGAGTAATTGAGAGATAAAATGAGAAAGAGAGGGAGAGAGTGAGCAAGGGAGGGAGGTTTTATCCCATCCACTTTTCTAATGAGAGTGAGGGAGAGATTGGGGAGTGAGAAGTAAAAGAGGGAGATAGAAGAGCAAGGGAGAGAATGACAAAAGAGAAAAAGAGAGAAAAGGAGGGGAGAGAGAGAGGGTGGGAGAAAATGAATGAATGAAAGAGATCATGAGGGAGAGAAAGCGAGAGAGAGAATGAAAGAGAAAAAAAGCAAGAGGAAGTGCAATAGTGAGGGTGGGGGAAAATGAGATAATGAAAGAGAGAGATGAGAGATAGTGAGAAAGTGAGAAAGTGTAGGGAGAGAGAAAAATAGTGTTGACCTCATTTTTGGTTGAGGTCTAGAAAACTTCTTTAGTAGCCTAGATCTAGCCATAGGACTTTCCTATTGACTAGTCTTAGAAAATTAGAAGAGGTACCCCACCATTAGAAATTCAAAGTTTTTTTTTTACTCAACTTGAAATTCCACATATTGATCTTAACCTCTAGCATTTAGTAGGTAAGATCATTATAAGAGAATTCAAGAAG
>NW_018218444.1:78781-95531 GCF_001263595.1 Phalaenopsis equestris | reverse complement strand
AATGTCCTTCCGAAGCGGGCAACGGGATTTCAATTCCGATGACCGACAGCTTCTTACGGGCAAACCCCACACCAAAAATAGTGCCGACAAATAGAGATTGTGATTGATAAGAATATCTAGAGATAAAGAGAGCAAGAGAAGCGAGTAAGAGAGAGAGGGAGGGAGTGAGTGAGATGGAGTGAGGGAAATAAAAAGAGAAAATGTGAGCATGAGAACCAAGAAAGAAAGAGAAAAAAAAGAAAGGGAGGGATTGAGGAAATTTGGAGAGAGATTAAGAGAGTAAGAGACAGAGAACAGAGAGGGGGAGGGAGCATAAGATAGAGTGAGTGATAGAGGGAATGAGCAAAGATGCTCTCTAAAGGGAGGGAAGAGAGATAGAGAGGAAGAGATAGGATAAAAAGAAAGTAGAGAAAGAAGGATAGAGATAGAGAGCAAGGGAAGAGAGAGAGAGAGACAGTGAGATAACGAGAAAGAGAGAGTGATAGAGGTGAGACAGGGAAAAAGTGAGAGTGAGAGTGAAATAAAGACAGGGAGGGAGCATGAGATAAGAGAATGAAGAGAACTATATCACACTCTCTTCTTTACCTTGTCTTTCACTCTCTCTCCCTCTCTTGATATATATTTATTTTCCTCCATCTCTCTCGTGCTTCATCACTATATTTTTCAATTCTCATTCTCTTTTTTACTCTCTCTCTCTCTCATTCAATCTTAATATATCTCTCCCTCCCTCTCGTTCTTTTACTCTCTCCTTCATTCACTCTCACTATCTCACTTTCTCTCATTATTTCTCTTTTCATATCTCTCTATTGCTTTGTATCCCTCCTATCTCTCTCTCTCACTTACTCTCTCTATTTCTCCTCTATCTAACTCTCACATGAGAGAAATAGACAAATAGAGAGATGAGAGAGATAGACAGATAAAGGCAGTGAGTGAGAGAGGTGGGATGATCAACTGATCCCTCTCCCCTCATCCCTCCCTCTTTTACTCGCTCTCCCTTCCTCTTACTCCTCTCTAAATCTCTCTCTTTCGCTCTCTCCTACTTTTGATATATCTCCCTCTCCCTTTCTCTCTCTCTCCATTTCTTATAATCTCTATAGCAGGAAAGAGAGAGACCAGGAGATAAAAAAAGAGGAAGGGAGAGAAAGAAGAACATAGCATCTCTACTTAGGGAGAGATTGGGAGAGAAACATGTTGATAGATGGATAGAGAGAGGGAGAGCAATCGAGAAAATTGGAGAGAAGCCAGGAGTGGACAAAAAGAGAGAATAAGATAGATAGAGGGAGAGGAAGAGAGAGATAGAAAGATATAGATTTGAGGGAGGTAGGGAGGGAGGGAGGGACATAGGAAGGGACGGGAAGAGGGAGAAAGAGAGAGGGGAACATGGATAGAGAGAGTGAGAAAGAGAGAGTGGATTAGAGTTACAGAGAGTGAACGAGGGAGAGAGTGCAACATTGAGGAAGAGAGAGGGAAATAGAGAGAATATTGATATCACTCCCTTTCCCCTTCTATCTTCCTTCTCGCTCTGTAACACACACACTCTCTCTCAAACTATCAACCTATCTCTCTCTATCTATTCTCTCTCTCCCTCACTATCTCTATCTATCTTTCTTTCCCTTTAACTTCACATTCTATCTCTCGCTATCTCTCACTCTTCTCTCTCCCTCACTCTTTCTCTCTCAATAAATTTATCGCTCTCACTTTCTCTCTCTTACTCCAACAAATCTTTTTCTCATTATTCTACAGCTTAATATTTTGTTCTCTTATCTCTTATATTTCTCTATCCATCAAGCTATCAACTCATTACTTTCTCCTAATATCTATCTCTCTTTCTCTCTTGCTCTCTCTATCTCTCTATCTCTCCTCACTCCCTTACTTCTCCCACACCTGATATCTCCTCTCTTTCTCATATTAAAAGGGATGAAGAAAGAGAGACAGGTTGACAGTTTGGGAGAGAGTGTATGTGATAGATAAGGAGAGTGAAGAGAGATAGAGAAGATAAAAAAAACAAGAGATTACGGGAGAGCATGAGATAGGTAGCAAGTGGGAGATCTCTCTATATCTATCTTACTATCCTTTCAAACACTCTCTCACTCAGCAAAAGGGAGCTAAAAGGGCAGGGAGGATAGAAGGGGAAGTGAGAGAAAGAGCTAGATATAGAGAGATAGAGTGAGTGAGAGAGAAATTTGTAGAGGGAATGAAGGTGGCAGAGAGTGTCGAGAGAGAGACAGAGAAAAGAAGGTTAGATTGGGAGAGAGATAAAGTTAGAGAGAGATTATTATAGAGAAAGAGAACTGAGCAAAAGATGTGAGAGAGAAGAATGTGATAGAGAGTGTGAGAGTGAGAGAGTGAGAGGTGAGAGAACAAGAAAGCAAGAGTGATAGGGGAAGAGGAAGAGATGTGGGAGAGAGAAAATGAGTGATAGAGAGAGGAGAGATAGACCATGTGAGAAGAGAGTGAGAAAAGAGAGAGTGAGAGTTTGAGTTGAAGAGAGATAGACCTATCTCTCACCCATAAAAGAAAAAGCAAAAGAGTGAGTAAATATCAAGACAAAGATTAGGAGAAAGAGTGAGAAGAGCGTAAGAAAGAGATAAAGTAGAGAAATAATAGAGATAATAAGTGGGGGAGTAAGAGAAAAAAACAAAAAGAGAGATAGTGAGAGAAAAAAAACTAGAGGTTGAGGGAAAAAAGAAGAGAGAAAGAGAGCGAAAAAGGGATGTAGAGAGAGAAAGAAAGAGAGATATAGAGAGATAGACCAAGAGAATCAAGAAGGAGAGAGATGGGAGGACAGTGAGAGAAAGCGAGAGAGAGTGAGAGAGGGATTGTTTGAGAGATAGAGAATAGAGAGGGATGGAGGGAGGTAGCATGACAGTGAATGACTGAGAGAGAGACTGAGAGAGGAGAGAGAATGAGTAAAGATGTTATCTAAAGGGAGGGAAGAGAGAGAGAATGAGAGAGAGGGAGAGAGAAGAAAGAAAATATCTCTCTACCTCTCTTTGTGGCTGCCCTCTTTTTGATAACTCTCTCTACCTATCCCTCCGTCCTTTCTTTTTATTCTCATTCACTCTTTTACTATCTCCCTCTTCCTTGCTCTTAATATCTTGTTCCCCCCTCATTCTCTCCCTCTCTCATTCTTTCACTCTCTTTACCTCATTATCTATCATTATCTCTCAGTTTCTTATCTTTCTCTAGTTCTACATCTCTTTCACTCTCTATATATATCTTCCTCTCTCTCTCTTTCATACTCTACCTCACTCCTATCACTCTTTCTTACTTACTCTCTCTATTTCTATTTTATGTAACTCTCTCACATAAGATAGATAAATTGATATAGAGAGTGAGAGAAAGAGAGATGAGGGATCAACTTGTCTCTCTTTACATCTCTCATTCTCTTGTTCCCACTCCCTCTCTCTATCTCTCTCATTCTCACTCTCTCTCACTCTAGATCTCTCTTCCTCCCAATATTTTTCTCACCCTCTCTATCTTCCTCCATTTCTCTCTTGCTCTCAATCTTTCTTTAGCCTCTATCCTTGTCCTCTTTTTGTCTCTCTAGTGAGAGAGATAAGGAGAAAGGGAGAAAAAAACAAGGGAGGGAGAGAAAGTACAAGAGAGCATTTAAATAGTGAGAGATAGAGAGTGGAGACATGTTGATAAATCAATGGAGAGGGGAGATTGAGTGAGTTAGAGAGAGTGTGGGAGAGAAAAAGAGAACAAAGAAGAGATTAAGTGAGAGTGAGAGAGATAAAGGAAGACATAAAAGAGACTGAGGAGAGAGGAAGGGAGGGAGAGAGGGGAAAGAAAAGAAAGTTAGAGTGGGATAGAGGTAGAGAGAGTGTGTGAAAGGGATAGAGAGAGAGCAAGGTAGAGGGAGAGAGAGGGGGAGGTAGAGAGGGGTAGAGGGAGAATTGAGATATTACTCTCTATCTTGATTCTCTCTTTATCTCTCTCAAACTACCAACCTATTCTTTCTCATGATATCTCGCTCATCCTCTCTCTATCCATTCTCTCTCTCCTTCACTATCTCTCTCAATATATCACAATCACTCTCTCTTTCTCTCTATATTTTTCTCTCTCCTTCTCTCTCTCCATCATTCATCATGTTATCTCTTATCTTTCCACTCTCCCTAAACTATTAAACTGTTTCTCAATCCTAATCCCCATCACTCTCTCCCTCACTTTCTCTCACTCCCATGCTTCTCTCACAATGATATCTCAATTTCTTTCTATCTCTTAATAGAAGAGTGGAGAGAGTGACTTATTGATAGTTTGAGAGAGATTGTGTGGCAAAGAGAGAGAGAGAGAAGAGATAGAGAAGTTAAGAGATTGAGAAATTACAAGAAAGAGAGCATGAGAGAGATAGCAATTGAGAGCTCTCTATGTTTTTCTGTAACACACACTTTCTCTCGTTGTTTCTCTCACACTCCCTCCCACTCCCTCCCTCTGAAGGGTAAGAGAGAGGAAGGGAGGGAGGGACAAAGAGCCACATTGGAAGAGAAAGTAGAGTGAGAGATTGGAAGAGAGATAGAATACAAGAGAGATTTAGAGTGAGAAAGAGTTAAAAAGGAAGGGAGGCTAGAAGGGAGACAGAGCTGGAGATAGACAAATAAAGTGAGAGAGAGACAGAGTGGAAAAGGGAATGAGGAAGGCAAAGAGAGGGGGGAGAGAGAAAAGAGGGAGGGAGGCAAGGTACTAGAGAAAGTATAATAGAGAGTATGTATGTGAGAGTGAGTGTGAGGTAGAGAGCAAGAGTTTGAGAGAGTGTGGGAGAGAGTTAAAGTAAGAGAAGAGAGAGAAAGAGAGCAATTGAGAGACTTTGAAGAGATGGGAGAGGAAACAGAGAGCAGAAAAAGGGAGATAAGTGTGGGAGAGAGAGAGAGAGAGAGAAAGAGCTTTCCCTCCTTCAATTCTCTACTCACCCTCTCCCACAACCACACACCTTCTCTCCATCACTCACAGAAACACACTCTCTCATTCTCACTCTTCTAACTTCATTTCTAGATCTCTCCTCCTCTCTCTTCCCTCTATTTTTCTCTCTCCCCTCTCCACCCTCCCTCTTTCCCCCCTCTCTCTCCCCCAAACCTCTTTATCCTTATATTTATCTATCTGTCTCTCATTCCCCCTTACTCTCATTCTCTATCATTGCTCCTCTTCTCACAATCTCTCACACTTGTTCTATCCCTCCCTCCCACTAACATTCCACCTCTCTCTTCTTCCCTGTTTCTTTCTCTATCTCTCCCTCTTTCTCTCCCTTTATCCCTCACAATAACTCTCCCTCTCTATCTTTGTTTCTCTTACTCCCCCTTTTCTCTCTCTCTTTTTCTCCCTCACTCTCTCTCCCTTGATATCTCTCTCTTTTGCTTTCTCCCTAACTCTCTTCTCTCTCACTCTCACCTCTCTCTTGCTCTCCACCTTAGAGAGAGGGAGACCCTACCTATCTTTTTGTCATTCATCTATCCCTAACTCTATAGTTATATCTCTCTATTGTCATTTTCTTGTTCACTCTCTTCCCATCTCATTCATGATATATTTCTCCCTACCCCTCTTTCTCTTAATCTCTCCTTCTTTCACTCTCTACCTCACTATCCCTCATTCTTTCTCTTTTTCTTTCTCTCATCTCTCTATAGCTTTAAATATCTCTTTCTCACTTTCCCTCTCTAAATATCCTTCCCTCTTATATCTCTTTCACCCAGACTCTCTATTTTTTTCTCTCTCTAACTCTCTCTCACATGATAAAGATAGTTAGATAAAGTGACTGATAGAGATAGCTAGATAGAGTGAGTGAGTGAGAGAGAGATGAGGGGATCAACCATTCTTTCTCCACCATCCCTCCCACTCCATTCCTTTTATTCACTCTCTCCCACTCTGCTTTTCTCACTCTATCTTACTCTTGATAACTCTCTCTCCCTTCCCATATTTCTCTCACACTCACTCACCCTTTCTCTTTTTCACCTCTCTCACTCTCTCGCTCTCTATCTCTCTAAAGCACTCTATGTTTATCCTTTCTCGTTTTCTATTACTCTAGCAAGAGACAGAGCAATCGAAGAGAGAAAAGAAGAGGGAGGGAGAGAAAGAAGAAGAAAGAATCTCTACATAGAGAAAGGTTGAGAGAGAGAAAGGTTGATACAAGAGAGAGAGATAGAGACATACATATAGAGAACATGAGCCAAAGAGGAGAAAGAAAGAGAAGTGATGAGAAAAAGAATGATTGAGAGAGGGAATAGTGAGAGCGAGAAAGAGTGAGTGAAGTTGTAAGAGAGAGAAAATATGTGAGAGAGAGGAATTAAGAGAGTTGGGTTGAGAGAGTGGAAGGGAGAGGGAGATGGGAAAATATATGGGAGAAAAAGTGTGAGAGAAAGTTAGAAAGCTAGAGAATGCTGGGTATGGGGTAGGGATGAGAGAGAGATTAAGAGGAAGGGAGGGAGCGAAAAGAGAGAAAAGGGAAAGTGAGATGTTGAGAGAGAAAGACAAAAATATAGGGATAAAGAAAGAAAAGTGAGATATGAAAGAGAGAGAGATAGAAAGAGAGGGTTAGAGACTGAGAGAAAGTAAAAGAGAAGAAAAAGATATGAAAGAGGGAGAGAAGAATGAGAGAGGGATAGAGAAATAAAGAGCTCTTCCTCTTCTTTGATCCTCCCACTCTCTCTCTTTCCTTGGAGCTCTTCCTGTTCTCTCACTCTTTCTCATTCTCTCTCTCATTGTCCCTTTCTCACTCAAAGAAAATGAGAGAAAGATTATGGGAAGAACAGAGAGGGAGGGAGGGATATTGAGAGAGCTAGAAAGGGAGGAAGAGGGGATGAGGGAAGAAGAGGGGATGAGAGATATATCTTCTCTTATTATCTCTCAGCTCACTCTCTCCAACTCTCACTTCCTCCCTTACTCATTTCTTCCCCTCTTCCTCTCTGACTCTCCCGTCCTTCCTTACTCATTTCTTCCCCTTCCTCTCTCTCAACCGTTATTTATCTATCTCCTTCTCAAACTATCCTTCCCTTTGAGATAGAAAGAGAATAAATGAGAAAGAAAATTCTCTTTCCTACTCTAACTCTTGCTCTCTCCCTTGTCCTTCTCTCTTTCATTCCACTCACTCTATCAGCTCTTGCTTTCTAGATATTTTTATCTCTATCTCTCCATTGCACTACCTCTCTTTCACTCCATTTCTCTCAAGAAATGTGGAGAGTGAGAGGAATAACAGGAGAAGGAGAGAGATAGTGAAAGAGAGATTACTCTCACTCAATCTTTCTTTTCTCATCTCTCCTCTTTATATGATATGAAAAGTGGAAGAGAAATAAAGAGATGGTTGGAAATGAGTGTGAGTAAAAAAGAGCAAGAGAGGGAGAGGAGAGAGGGGGAAGATAAAGTAAGAGACAGTGTGTGTGGAGTGAGAGATTGGAAGAGAGCTTACTTTTTCTTTCTCAAACTATCAACTTGTCTGCCATCTCCTCTCCCTTCTCTCTCTCATGCTCTAGTTGACTCTCCCACCCCATCTCACTCTTTTTTTCTCTCTCCCTCTCTCTTGGTCCATCACTTACTTTTGCTCCCTTTAACTTGGAGATAAATAGAGAAAAAGAAGTAAGAAAAAAAGACTGGGAGGGAGAAAGGAATAGATAGATAGTGAGAGAGAGAGAGTGTGTGTGAGGGTGAGATAGTTGAAGGGAGGCTAACAAGGAGTGAAGGATGGAGATTTAGATAATGAGAGAGAGTTAGGGGAGAGAGGGGAATTAGGGATATAAAGAGAGAGAGAGTTAGAGAGAGAAATAGGGAGATAAAGATTTTGTGAGAGAGATATAGCAAGAGAGAGACATGAGAGAAAAGAAGAATAGAGAGAGCGAGAGAGGGTAGAGGATGGTGTGAGAGAGAGATAGAGTGAGAGAGAGCAATGAAGAGAGATGGAGGGAGAGAGTTAGAAAGAGCGAGAGAAAGAAAAAGGAAAGTGCTTGTGAAACAGAGAGAATGAGAGCCGCAATTAGAGGGCAAAAATAGAGATAGAAGAGACAAGGATGTAGATAGAGAAAGTAAGAGAAGAGTGATAGAGAGACAATAAGAGAGTAAGTGAGAGAGTTTAAGAGAGTGTAAAAGTAAGCTAGAGGAAGGGTTAGGAGAGAGAGGGATGGAGGGAGGGATATAGAGAGAAGTAGAAAGAGAGAGCTATAAAGAGCGAGAGAGACAAAAGGAATAGAGTTTTAAAAGAGAAAATGATAGTTAGAATGAGAAAGAGATAGAAATGGAAAACTAAAGTAAGAGAAGAGAGATATGTAGATAATGAGAAAGATGAGAGTGTAAGTGATAGAGTGAGAGAGGTAGTTGAAGAGACAGAAAGAGATAGAGAGAGAGGATGACAAGGAGAGAAAGTAGGATGGAATGAGAGATGGAGGTAGGAATGGAGAGGGAAGAGGGGAGAGAGGGAGAGAGAGAAAGAGGAGAGATAGAGGGATGGAACGAAGCGGGAGAGGGTGTAGTAGAGAACTGAAGTAGAAGAGAGATATAGAATAAAAGAGGGAGGGAGGGAGAGAGGGAGGGAGTGAGATGGAAAGATAGAGAGAGTGAGAGCGCGCGAGAGAAAGTGAGAGAAAGAGTGATAGAGAGGGAATGAGAAAGAGTGATCACAAGGGAGATATGTTGATAGAGAGAGTAGATAGGAGATTAAATAAGAGAGATAAAGAAGGAAGAGAGATAAAGAGAGAGAGAGATAATGAAAGAGAGTTAGAGAAGAGTGTGTGTGAGAGAGAAACTAACAGAAGAAGAGAGAGAGCGTGATAGTTAGAGAGACAATGATAGTGGAGGGAGGGAGAGATTAGAAGACTGAGAGAGATGGAGGATGAATGAAGGCTGATAGTGAAGAAGGGGCACTCTTTCTTTCTTTCACTTTCTCTCTCATTTTCTCTCTCTCACACTCTATCATTGTTTTATTTGATAGTCTCTTCATCTTTTTCTCTTAGAAAGAATAGGGAGGGATGATGAGAGTGGTGAGAGAGAAAAAGAGAGAGCGAGGGTGAGGGAGGGAGTGTGAGACAGAGCAATGAGAAAAAAATCCAAAGAGAAGGGCAAGGGAGAGAGAGTGTGTGTACAATAGAGATGGGGAAAGAATAGGAAGAGAAAAAGCAAGAGAGGGAGTGACAGATAGAGAGGTAAATAGAGTAGAAAGATAAAATGAATTTGCGGCGGGGGAGGGAGGGAAAGAGAGCGAGAGAGAGGGAGAGAGGCCCTGTCTCTTCCACTATCTGGTACTTCTAATGAGAGTGAGATGGAGATAGAGAGAGTGATATAGATGGGGGAGTGAGAAGCAAAAGGAGGAGAGAGATGAGCAAGTAAGAGAATGAGAGAAGAGAAAGAGAAAGAAATGGAGGGGAGAGAGAGGGTGCAAGAAAAAGAATGAATGAGAGATATAGAATGAGAGAGAGCATGAGGGAGAGAACGTGAGAGAGAGAATGAATGGGAAGGGATGGTGAGAGAGAGAGAGAAATAAAGAGCTTATGAGAGATTAAAATAGCTAGAGAGAGCGAGAGAAGCAAGATAGAAAAAGGGAGTGAGAGAGAGGGAGAGTAAGAGACAGCAAGAGATAGGAGAGGATAGAGATAAAGGATAAAGCATCAGAGCCAAGAAAGAGATAGGGAGAATAAGAGAGAGTGAGGGATTGAGCGAAATTAGACAAAGTGTGAGTGAGTAGGGATGGAGAAGGGAGTGAGCATGAGAGAGAGTGAGTGATTAAGAAATTGAGCAAGGATTCTCTCTAAAGAGAAAGAAGCAAGAGGGGAAGAGAGAAGATAGAAAGAAAGTAGAGAAAGTATGATAGAGATAAAGAGCGAGGGAAGAGTGAGATAAATGGAGGGAGATAGGAATAGAAGTGAGAGAGGAGAGATAGAGAAATAAAGAGTAGGAGTGAGAGTGAAAGAGAGAGAGAGAGAGAGAGAGGGAGCAGAAGAGAAGAGAATGGAGAGATCAATATCTCATCCCTCACTCGCTCTCTTTCCCTAACTGTTGCCTGAGATGTTTCACATTATCTCGCTCTCTTTTTCATCACTCTTTACTTCTCTCTTGCAATCTATATTCCTTTTCTCTCTCTTCTCTCTCTCTCAGTCTTCTATCTCCCACCCTCTCTCTCCCACTCTCTTTTCTCCCACTAATTATCTCCCTCTCTCAATCGCTCTCTCTCATACCATCAACCTCTCTCTCAGTCTCTCTCTTTACCACTCTCTACCTCTCCCTCTCTTTCTCTCACTTCTCTATCATTCTCTATTCTAATATCTCTTTTCGTCTTTTCTAGAAAAAAGATGGAGGTAGACAAAGAAAGGATATGTGAGAGGGAGAGAGAAAGAGTGCGAGAGGGAGAGAGATGGAGGTAGAGAAAGATAAGATACAAGAGAGTATGGGGAGAGAGAGTGTGAGAGTGAGAGAAGAGGGAGAGTGAGAGAGAATGAGACTAAAGGAAATAGATATTGATAAAAAGCTAGTGAAAGATCTCTCTCTCACTACCACCCTCCATCACTAACACTTTTTTTAGCTTCATTTCTTGCTCTCTCTCCCTCTATCTCTCCATCTCTCCATCCCTTTTCTTCTCTCCCTCCTATTTTGCTCTCTCTCTTCTCTCTCTCCCTCCTCATTTTTCTCTTAGTTTCTTTCTCCCTTTCTCATGCTCCCCTTCTCACTCTTCTCTCTCTCTCTCTCCCTCTCCTCCTTCCCTCTCTCTCCCTAACCTCTCCATCTCTATCTTTATTTATCTCTCTCTCATTCTCTATTGTTATCCCTCTTCTCTCACTCTTTTCACTCTTGTTGTATCCCTCCCTCGACCTCTCTCTACCTCCCTCTTTCTTTCTTTATCTCTCTCCCTTTCTCTCTCTTTTTCCCTTACAATCACTCTCCCTCTTTATCTCTCTACCTCTCACTCTACTTTCCCTCTTTCTCCCTCTTTCTCCATCTCACTCTCTCGCACTCCTGATATCTCTCTTTCCTGCTTTATCCATATCTTTCTTATCTACCTGTCTCTCCTCTCTCTTGCTCGCTCCACCTTAGAGAGAGACCCTCCATCTCTCCCTTTTTCTATCGCTATATCTCTCTATTCTCATTCTCTCTTTCACTCTCTCCTCCTCTCATTCTTGATAGAGCTCTCCCTTCCCCTCTTTCTCTTACTCTCTCCTTCTTTCACTTTTTCTACCACACTATCATTCATTCTTTCTCCTTCTGTCATCTCTCTATAGCTCTATTATTCTGTGTCCCTTTCTTTCTCTAAGTCTCCCTCCCTTTTACCTCGCTCACTCACTCTCTCTATTTCTTCTCTCTCTAACTCACTCTCTCAAATGAGAGAGATAAACAAATAGTGAATGTGAGTGAGCGAGAGATGGGGGATCAATCGGTCTCTCTCCTCAATTCCTCCCTCTTACTCTCACTCCCTTCTTCTTACTCCCTCTCTCCCACTCTCTTTTTTTCACTCTCTCCTACTCTTGATAGAAGAAGAGAGAAAGATAAAAAAAGAAAGAGGGGGATGAAGAGAAGGAGGGAGAGTAAGGGTGAGAGGGAGATAAAGCAAGCGAGATAGAGAAGTATGGAAAGTGCAGTGTGGGATAAAATGAGAGATATAGTGATAAAGAAGAGAGAGAGGGAGATTCATTGTGGAGGGAGAGAGATAATGAAATGGGTGAGTGAAATAGATAAAAAAGAAATAAGAAGGGAGAGAAAGTGTAAAGGGAGAGATAAAGAGAGAGAGAGAGTCCGAGAAAGGGAGGAGAGAGAGAGCAATTCAGTAAGGAATGAGAGAGAGTGGTAGTGAGAGAGATTGATAAGTGTTCTCCCTCATATCTCCTCTCTATCTATCTCTCTCTCTCTCTACATGTAAATCCTTTTCCCTCTCTTGCTATCTTTATTCTTTATTCTCTCTCACTTTCCTTCCCTCTCTCTCTCATGCTCCCTCTCTCTCACACTCCCTCGCCTCCCTCTCACTCTTAAAATCTTTTCTCTGTCTCAATGGAAGATAGATCTTATAATTTGAGAGAGAGAGAAGATAGATAGAAAACTGAGAGATTATAAAAGAAAGAGAGTGCAAGAGGGTAGACTGAGTTCTCACCTTCTATATGTCTCACTCACTCACTCACTCACTCACACTCTGACTCTCACACACATATTCTTCTCTCTCTAGCCCACCATCTCTCAGTTTCTCTGATGTTTTAAGAAAATCATGGGTAAAAGATGGAAATCACTTGAGATACATGAAACACAAGAAATCTTTTGAAAACAGGAGCAAACCAAGTGAAAGGATGGATAGAACCTAGCGATAAGAATAGATTGATGGAGATAAACTTTGACCCAATGCTCAACTCAAACAAGAACGTTGGTATGTGACATTCACCCTTTGCTTGATGTCAGAAAAGAACCTTGGTACAATGGTTGACGCTACAGACGAGGTGGAAATCTATTTGATAATGGTTAGAAGAACTCCTTGGAAGGTGGTAAGGAAGATCGGTTGGATTTCTAAGGTAAACCGTCAGAATGCAATCAAATGCAAATTTTTGCCTAAATAGAAGCCATCCCTTTCTCATTTGACATAAAGCCTAATTATAAGCTAAGGATTACAAGAAAAAGAAGATAAAATATTTTCTAGAAGGGAAAAGATAAAGGAAAATTACGTCAAGTTGGCATGCAAGCCATTATTAAACTACAAGAATAAGACGAAATATCCAACCATAATAATATGACTCCTTTATCCTTGGGCTTGAACTAAGTTATGAAATGTTTGTGGCTCTTTCTTACTAGACTCCCATGATTTGGCTTGAGTCCAAGCTTCTTGGACTAATCCATTAAGAGCTTCTTCAAACCTCTTTACATGACATCTAGTAATTGTCCCACTTGGAACTTGAATTGAACCTTCTCTTGAAGTTGTGTCAGTGATATCCATGCTATCATTTGCTAATCATTTGCATCATTCCCCTCTTCTTGAAAAGGATTTGTCCTCAAATTAGTACCTGCATCAAAAGGACATAAATTGGTAACATTGAAAGTGGCACTCACATTATTCTTACCAGGTAGATAAGTGGTCTAAGGAAATCTGTTTGATAAGTGGGGGAAGAACTCCTTGGAAGGTGGTGAGGAAGATTGGTTGGATTTCTAAGGCAAACTGTAGGAATGCAATCAAATGTAAATTTTTGCCCAAATAAAAGCCATCCCTTTCTCATTTGACATAACGCCTAATTATTGGCTAAGGATTACAAGAAAAAGAAGATAAACTATTTTTTAGAAGAGAAAACTAAGGAAAATTACGTCAAGTTGGCATGCAAGCCATTATTAAACCACAAGAATAAGAAAAAATATCCAGCCGTAATAATATGACTCCTTTATTCTTGGGCTTGGGTTAAGTTAAGATATCTTCATGGCACTTTCTCCTTAGACCCCCATGAATTTGCTTGAGTCCACGCTTCTTGGACTAATCCACTAAGAGCTTTTTCAAACCTTTTTGCACGACCTCTAGTAATTGGCCCACATGGAACTTAAATTGAACCTTCTCTTGAAGTTGTATCATTGATATCCATGCAATCATTTGCATAATTCACCTCTTCTTAATAAGGATTTGTCCACAAAGCAGTACCTTCATCAAAAGGACATAAATCAGTAACATTGAAAGTGGCACTCACATTTTTTATACATAGTAGATAAGTGGTCCAAGGAAATTTGTTTGATATGTTGGGGAAGAGGGGGAAGAGATGTTGGGGAAGAGCTCCTTGGAAGGTGGCAAGGAAGATTAGTTGGATTTCTAACGTAAACTGTGGGAATGCAATCAAATGCAAATTTTTGCCCAAATAAAAGCCATCCCTTTCTCATTTGACATACGCCTAATTATAACTAAGGATTACAAGAAAAAGAAGATAAAATATTTTTTAGAAGAGAAAAATAAAGGAAAATTGCGTCAAGTTGGCATGAAATCCATTATTAAACCGTAGGAATAAGATGAAATATCCAGCCATAATGATATGACTCCTCTATCTTTGGGCTTGAAATAAGTTAAGAAATCTTTGTGGCTCTTTTTAATTAGACCCCAATGAATTGGCTTGAGTCCAAGCTTCTTGGGCATATCCATTAAAAGCTTCTTCAAACCTCTTTTTACGACATCTAGTAATTGGCCCATATGGAACTTGAATTGAAGTTTCTCTTGAAGTTGTCTCATTAATATCCATGCAATCATTTGCATCATTCCCCTCCTCTTGAAAAGGATTTGTCCACAAATCAGTACCTGCATCAAAAAGACATAAATCAGTAACATTGAAAGTGGCACTCACATTTTTCTTACCTAGTAGATAAGTGGTCTAAGGAAATTTGTTTGATAAGTTGGGGAAGAACTCCTTGGAAGGTGGCAAGGAAGATCAATTGGTTTTCTAAGGGAAACCATGAGAATGCAATCAATTTCAATTTTTTTCCCAAATACAAGCCATCCCTTTCTCATTTGACATAAAGCCTAATTATTGGCTAAGGATTACAAGAAAAAGAAGATAAAATATCTTCTAGAAGAGAAAAAGAAAGGAAAATTACGTCAAGTTGGCATGCAAGCCATTATTAAACTGCAAGAATAAGACGAAATATCCAGCAATAATAATATGACTCCTTTACCCTTGGGCTTGGATAAATTTAAGAAATATTTGTGGATCTTTCTCCTTAGACCCCCATGATTTAGATTGAGTCCAAGCTTCTTGGACGGATTTAGAAAGGAGTCCAAGCTTCTTCAAACCTCTTTGCACGACATCTAATTGGCCCACATGGAACTTGAATTGAACCTTCTCTTGAAGTTGTGTCATTGATATCAATACAATCATTTGCATCATTCCCGGCCACTTGAAAAGGATTTGTCCTCTAATCAGTAACTACATTAAAAGGACATAAATCAGTAACATTGAAAGTGACACTCACATTATACTTACCTAGTACCAGCTAGTAAGCATTGTCATTGATACGCTCAAGCACTTGGAAAGGACCATCTTCTCTTGAAAATAGTTTGGAATGTCTTTAGTTTGGAATTCTTTCCTTTCTCATGTGTAACCAAACCCATATCTAGTTTCAAAGATCATTTTGTGAAGCTTCGTATTGGCATGCTTTTCAACTTGCTTTGTTTTTTGCTCAATATTGAGTTATGCCTTCTCATGTATCTACTTTAAAAACTCAACATTTTTCTTAAACAATTTCAAAAGGTGAAAATTTAGTAGCAGAATGAATAATCTTATTATAAGCAAACCCAACGTGTGGTAAACAATATTCCCATGTGTTGATATTTTTTTTGATATTTTTCTTTATGATTTCCCTTAACAAAGTAGACAAAGTCTTATTTACTACTTCATTTTGACTATCAGTTTGTGTGTGACAAGTAGTCAAAAATAGCAAATTGGTTCCTAACTTACATCACAAGTTCTTTCAGAAGTAACTTAGTAACTTAGCATCTCTATCAAAAATAATTATTCTAGGAATACCGAGTAATTTTATAATCTCCATAAAGAATAAATCCACAATATTGGAAGCACCATTTTGGAAAATCTATCCACCACCCCAAAAATTGAATCTTTACCACGTTTATTCCTAAGCAACCCCAACAAAAAGTGCATAGAAATATCAATCCAATGTGCATTAGGAATTTGTAAAGGAGAGAGTACAAACCATGGGGTTGCTCTCAAGATTTAGCTTGTCGACATGTGAGATTCACTCTCCCACCACATCATTCTCCAGCTTTATCACACGCTCTTCTTCTCCCCTATCTTTCCACTATTTCTCTCTCTCCCTTCCACTCTCTCACCCTGACTCCCATCATTCCCCACTCTCTCACTTTATCTATCTCTCTCTCACACACTTTCTCCCTCTTACAAATTCACTCAATCTTTGTTCCTGTCACTATTCTCTCTTTCAATCTTTGGTTTTCTCATCTCTTCTCTTTGCTTTCTCCTCTTTTGCTCTTATTCTCTATCTCTTTATCTGTCTGTCACTATGTTATTCTCTATCTAACTTTAACTTTCTCCTACTCTAACTCCCATGCTCTCTCCTCTCTCTCTTTGAAATCTCACTCACTTCTAGCTCTTGCTCTATTCCTTCACTCTCTATTGCTAATTCTATCTCTCTCCAACATATCTCTCATCTCCTATCACTCACTCTCTTCACTCACTCTATCACTCTTGCTTTATCATTCTCACTTCTCACTCTATCATTCTTGCTTTATCGCTCTCTCCCTTCTCATTCTCTGACTATTTTAACACATTCTTCTCTCTCCGTTATTATGGTCTATTCTCTCTCTGTAATTATCTTTCTCTAACTTTAACTATCTCCCACTGAAATCTCTTCTCTATCTCCATTGCTACCTATCTCATGTTCTCTCTCTTGTAATCTCTTATTTTCTCTTCCATTCTCTGTCCCTCCTCTCTAACCTTCCTTGTCATACACAATCTCTCTCAAACTATCAACATGTCTCTCTCCCTATCTCTTCTAATAAGAGATAGAGAGAAAGTGATATCAGGAGTGGAAGCAACAACAGAGCAAGGAGATAAAGAGAGACTAAGAGAGCGAGAGAGAGAGTGATAGAGATCAAGAGAGATGGGTTGATAGCTCGAGAGAGAGAAAGAGAAAAGTAAAGACGAAGGAATGATCGAGCGAGAGAATAGTGAGAGATAGATTAATGGAGGGTGAAAGAGAGAGAAAGTGAGAGCGAAAAAGATATTGAGTGAGGTAGAGAGAAAGAGTGAGTGAGGTAGAGAGAAGAGTGAGAGAGAGTGAGAGGGAAAGAGAGATAGATAGAGAGGAAGAG